>NW_028187672.1:0-19651 GCF_964204655.1 Triturus cristatus
GAGAAGTGGTTTTAAGGGTGTTCCACTTGCTCCAGAGGAACGGGGCTGCTGTGAGTGGTAGGGAGGGGGAATTCATGGGTGTGCAGGAAGATTGGGAGGAATCGATCGATGGGAAGGGTGTTTTTCGTGAAAGTCGAGGAAGGAAGGAGCTGCCATAGGAGCCCATGTTAAATGTGAGTGTTTACATGTTTTTGGGGTTCGATTGCAGGGTGTTCCAGGTGGTTCCAAGTGGATGTAGTTAGCTGGGATCAGAGGTGGGAAAGTCTAATTTTGTTTGCAAGTGTTTTGAAGAAAATTCATGGAGGGGAAGGGGTGTTTTGGGCCTAGTTTGAAAGTGCATTTTGGACGCGACTTTAGGCCTTATGCGAGGTCGCGGTAATGCACGTTTTTGGGGTGGTATGTTGGGGTGTTCTAGGTTTTTGGGAAGGAGTTTAGGGGTGTGGGAGCAATGTTGGGAATGTCTAGTTTCTGGGAAAAATAGCAGTTTGGTTGTAGGTGGAGGGGAAAGGGTACTTTTGGCCTGTTTTGTAAGTGTACTTTCGTGCCATTGGCTAACATTGGCTGGCCCAGAGGTCGCGGTAATGCGGTTGTTTGGGAGGGTATTTTGGGGTGTTCCCTATTTTTGGGAATGTGTTTAAGGGGTTGGGAGGTATGTTGGGAATGTCTAGTTATTGAGAAAAATAGTAGTTTGCTCGTAGGTTGAGGGGAAATGCGAATTTGGGCCTGTTTTCAAGGTGCACTTTCGTGCCATTGGCTAACATTGCCGGTACTGCGTTATTGCAGATGAAAGCCACAAGAGGGCGACTTATATGTGGATTCCAGGGTTTAGGGCTCAGGGCAAGTGTGTGGGAATTGGGATAAGGGTGGAAGGGTTGTTGTGAGTGTTTAGGGGTGAGAGTGAGGGTGGAAGGCTTGTGTTTTAGGGCTGGGGATTAGGGCTTAGGGCCAGGCTTTAGGGTTCGGGGCTCCCTGCTAGGGCTTAGGGCTGCGGGCTAGGGCTGCAGGCTCGGGGATTAGGGCTTAGGGCCAGGCTTTAGGGTTCGGGACTGGGTTTCAGGGTTTAGGGCAGGGAAGGAGGGTAGTTTGTAGGACTGGAGACTAGGGTTTAGGGTTCGTGTGTAAGACTAGGCTTTAGGGTTTAGGGCTGGGATGTTAGGGCTTAGAGCTGGGACGTAGGGCTTAGGGCTCAGGACGGGTCTTTAGGGCTCCGGACTAGGGTTTGGGGCTTGGGAATAGGGTTTAAGGCTGGGGACTAGGGTATGAGGGTAGGGTTGAGGCTTGTTTCTAGGGTTTAGGGGAGTGTGCGTCGTTGCGGTTAGGTGTTTAGGGTTCAGAGGAGTGTGTAGGGTTAGGAGGTAGGGTTGGGGAGGTGTCTAGGGTTAGGAGGTAGGGTTGGGAAGGTGTCTAGGGCTTAGGGTTGGAATTGCTAGGGTTTCCCCGAGTCTAGGGCTCAGGGCTCGATTCAGTTTCGCCAATATTGGTGTTTTGGAAGGGTTTGTGTTGGTCTGGCTGGGTTGGGGTTGGTCCGATTTGGCTGGATTTGGTTTGGACTTGTGTGGTTTGGTGTTGGGAAGGTTTTCCAGTGGTTTGGCAAAAATCGATCCAGATTTGGCTGATTTTGGGGTGATTTTGCGTGTTTGCGGGGGGCGCGTGTTTGCCGCAAAAGTCGTACCCCTTCCACTGGATGGATTTGTGTAATTCTTGCTGAGATTCTTCATAATCGCTGGAACTAATGTCCCAGTGAGTTTCAAGAGGATCGAAGTAGGGGAAGTGCGAAAAAAGCACTTTTTGAGTGATGGCCTGAATCGCCATGTTATCCAATGGGCGTTTTTGGGGTGGTGGAGAAGTGGTTTTAAGGGTGTTCCACTTGCTCCAGAGGAACGGGGCTGCTGTGAGTGGTAGGGAGGGGGAATTCATGGGTGTGCAGGAAGATTGGGAGGAATCGATCGATGGGAAGGGTGTTTTTCGTGAAAGTCGAGGAAGGAAGGAGCTGCCATAGGAGCCCATGTTAAATGTGAGTGTTTACATGTTTTTGGGGTTCGATTGCAGGGTGTTCCAGGTGGTTCCAAGTGGATGTAGTTAGCTGGGATCAGAGGTGGGAAAGTCTAATTTTGTTTGCAAGTGTTTTGAAGAAAATTCATGGAGGGGAAGGGGTGTTTTGGGCCTAGTTTGAAAGTGCATTTTGGACGCGACTTTAGGCCTTATGCGAGGTCGCGGTAATGCACGTTTTTGGGGTGGTATGTTGGGGTGTTCTAGGTTTTTGGGAAGGAGTTTAGGGGTGTGGGAGCAATGTTGGGAATGTCTAGTTTCTGGGAAAAATAGCAGTTTGGTTGTAGGTGGAGGGGAAAGGGTACTTTTGGCCTGTTTTGTAAGTGTACTTTCGTGCCATTGGCTAACATTGGCTGGCCCAGAGGTCGCGGTAATGCGGTTGTTTGGGAGGGTATTTTGGGGTGTTCCCTATTTTTGGGAATGTGTTTAAGGGGTTGGGAGGTATGTTGGGAATGTCTAGTTATTGAGAAAAATAGTAGTTTGCTCGTAGGTTGAGGGGAAATGCGAATTTGGGCCTGTTTTCAAGGTGCACTTTCGTGCCATTGGCTAACATTGCCGGTACTGCGTTATTGCAGATGAAAGCCACAAGAGGGCGACTTATATGTGGATTCCAGGGTTTAGGGCTCAGGGCAAGTGTGTGGGAATTGGGATAAGGGTGGAAGGGTTGTTGTGAGTGTTTAGGGGTGAGAGTGAGGGTGGAAGGCTTGTGTTTTAGGGCTGGGGATTAGGGCTTAGGGCCAGGCTTTAGGGTTCGGGGCTCCCTGCTAGGGCTTAGGGCTGCGGGCTAGGGCTGCAGGCTCGGGGATTAGGGCTTAGGGCCAGGCTTTAGGGTTCGGGACTGGGTTTCAGGGTTTAGGGCAGGGAAGGAGGGTAGTTTGTAGGACTGGAGACTAGGGTTTAGGGTTCGTGTGTAAGACTAGGCTTTAGGGTTTAGGGCTGGGATGTTAGGGCTTAGAGCTGGGACGTAGGGCTTAGGGCTCAGGACGGGTCTTTAGGGCTCCGGACTAGGGTTTGGGGCTTGGGAATAGGGTTTAAGGCTGGGGACTAGGGTATGAGGGTAGGGTTGAGGCTTGTTTCTAGGGTTTAGGGGAGTGTGCGTCGTTGCGGTTAGGTGTTTAGGGTTCAGAGGAGTGTGTAGGGTTAGGAGGTAGGGTTGGGGAGGTGTCTAGGGTTAGGAGGTAGGGTTGGGAAGGTGTCTAGGGCTTAGGGTTGGAATTGCTAGGGTTTCCCCGAGTCTAGGGCTCAGGGCTCGATTCAGTTTCGCCAATATTGGTGTTTTGGAAGGGTTTGTGTTGGTCTGGCTGGGTTGGGGTTGGTCCGATTTGGCTGGATTTGGTTTGGACTTGTGTGGTTTGGTGTTGGGAAGGTTTTCCAGTGGTTTGGCAAAAATCGATCCAGATTTGGCTGATTTTGGGGTGATTTTGCGTGTTTGCGGGGGGCGCGTGTTTGCCGCAAAAGTCGTACCCCTTCCACTGGATGGATTTGTGTAATTCTTGCTGAGATTCTTCATAATCGCTGGAACTAATGTCCCAGTGAGTTTCAAGAGGATCGAAGTAGGGGAAGTGCGAAAAAAGCACTTTTTGAGTGATGGCCTGAATCGCCATGTTATCCAATGGGCGTTTTTGGGGTGGTGGAGAAGTGGTTTTAAGGGTGTTCCACTTGCTCCAGAGGAACGGGGCTGCTGTGAGTGGTAGGGAGGGGGAATTCATGGGTGTGCAGGAAGATTGGGAGGAATCGATCGATGGGAAGGGTGTTTTTCGTGAAAGTCGAGGAAGGAAGGAGCTGCCATAGGAGCCCATGTTAAATGTGAGTGTTTACATGTTTTTGGGGTTCGATTGCAGGGTGTTCCAGGTGGTTCCAAGTGGATGTAGTTAGCTGGGATCAGAGGTGGGAAAGTCTAATTTTGTTTGCAAGTGTTTTGAAGAAAATTCATGGAGGGGAAGGGGTGTTTTGGGCCTAGTTTGAAAGTGCATTTTGGACGCGACTTTAGGCCTTATGCGAGGTCGCGGTAATGCACGTTTTTGGGGTGGTATGTTGGGGTGTTCTAGGTTTTTGGGAAGGAGTTTAGGGGTGTGGGAGCAATGTTGGGAATGTCTAGTTTCTGGGAAAAATAGCAGTTTGGTTGTAGGTGGAGGGGAAAGGGTACTTTTGGCCTGTTTTGTAAGTGTACTTTCGTGCCATTGGCTAACATTGGCTGGCCCAGAGGTCGCGGTAATGCGGTTGTTTGGGAGGGTATTTTGGGGTGTTCCCTATTTTTGGGAATGTGTTTAAGGGGTTGGGAGGTATGTTGGGAATGTCTAGTTATTGAGAAAAATAGTAGTTTGCTCGTAGGTTGAGGGGAAATGCGAATTTGGGCCTGTTTTCAAGGTGCACTTTCGTGCCATTGGCTAACATTGCCGGTACTGCGTTATTGCAGATGAAAGCCACAAGAGGGCGACTTATATGTGGATTCCAGGGTTTAGGGCTCAGGGCAAGTGTGTGGGAATTGGGATAAGGGTGGAAGGGTTGTTGTGAGTGTTTAGGGGTGAGAGTGAGGGTGGAAGGCTTGTGTTTTAGGGCTGGGGATTAGGGCTTAGGGCCAGGCTTTAGGGTTCGGGGCTCCCTGCTAGGGCTTAGGGCTGCGGGCTAGGGCTGCAGGCTCGGGGATTAGGGCTTAGGGCCAGGCTTTAGGGTTCGGGACTGGGTTTCAGGGTTTAGGGCAGGGAAGGAGGGTAGTTTGTAGGACTGGAGACTAGGGTTTAGGGTTCGTGTGTAAGACTAGGCTTTAGGGTTTAGGGCTGGGATGTTAGGGCTTAGAGCTGGGACGTAGGGCTTAGGGCTCAGGACGGGTCTTTAGGGCTCCGGACTAGGGTTTGGGGCTTGGGAATAGGGTTTAAGGCTGGGGACTAGGGTATGAGGGTAGGGTTGAGGCTTGTTTCTAGGGTTTAGGGGAGTGTGCGTCGTTGCGGTTAGGTGTTTAGGGTTCAGAGGAGTGTGTAGGGTTAGGAGGTAGGGTTGGGGAGGTGTCTAGGGTTAGGAGGTAGGGTTGGGAAGGTGTCTAGGGCTTAGGGTTGGAATTGCTAGGGTTTCCCCGAGTCTAGGGCTCAGGGCTCGATTCAGTTTCGCCAATATTGGTGTTTTGGAAGGGTTTGTGTTGGTCTGGCTGGGTTGGGGTTGGTCCGATTTGGCTGGATTTGGTTTGGACTTGTGTGGTTTGGTGTTGGGAAGGTTTTCCAGTGGTTTGGCAAAAATCGATCCAGATTTGGCTGATTTTGGGGTGATTTTGCGTGTTTGCGGGGGGCGCGTGTTTGCCGCAAAAGTCGTACCCCTTCCACTGGATGGATTTGTGTAATTCTTGCTGAGATTCTTCATAATCGCTGGAACTAATGTCCCAGTGAGTTTCAAGAGGATCGAAGTAGGGGAAGTGCGAAAAAAGCACTTTTTGAGTGATGGCCTGAATCGCCATGTTATCCAATGGGCGTTTTTGGGGTGGTGGAGAAGTGGTTTTAAGGGTGTTCCACTTGCTCCAGAGGAACGGGGCTGCTGTGAGTGGTAGGGAGGGGGAATTCATGGGTGTGCAGGAAGATTGGGAGGAATCGATCGATGGGAAGGGTGTTTTTCGTGAAAGTCGAGGAAGGAAGGAGCTGCCATAGGAGCCCATGTTAAATGTGAGTGTTTACATGTTTTTGGGGTTCGATTGCAGGGTGTTCCAGGTGGTTCCAAGTGGATGTAGTTAGCTGGGATCAGAGGTGGGAAAGTCTAATTTTGTTTGCAAGTGTTTTGAAGAAAATTCATGGAGGGGAAGGGGTGTTTTGGGCCTAGTTTGAAAGTGCATTTTGGACGCGACTTTAGGCCTTATGCGAGGTCGCGGTAATGCACGTTTTTGGGGTGGTATGTTGGGGTGTTCTAGGTTTTTGGGAAGGAGTTTAGGGGTGTGGGAGCAATGTTGGGAATGTCTAGTTTCTGGGAAAAATAGCAGTTTGGTTGTAGGTGGAGGGGAAAGGGTACTTTTGGCCTGTTTTGTAAGTGTACTTTCGTGCCATTGGCTAACATTGGCTGGCCCAGAGGTCGCGGTAATGCGGTTGTTTGGGAGGGTATTTTGGGGTGTTCCCTATTTTTGGGAATGTGTTTAAGGGGTTGGGAGGTATGTTGGGAATGTCTAGTTATTGAGAAAAATAGTAGTTTGCTCGTAGGTTGAGGGGAAATGCGAATTTGGGCCTGTTTTCAAGGTGCACTTTCGTGCCATTGGCTAACATTGCCGGTACTGCGTTATTGCAGATGAAAGCCACAAGAGGGCGACTTATATGTGGATTCCAGGGTTTAGGGCTCAGGGCAAGTGTGTGGGAATTGGGATAAGGGTGGAAGGGTTGTTGTGAGTGTTTAGGGGTGAGAGTGAGGGTGGAAGGCTTGTGTTTTAGGGCTGGGGATTAGGGCTTAGGGCCAGGCTTTAGGGTTCGGGGCTCCCTGCTAGGGCTTAGGGCTGCGGGCTAGGGCTGCAGGCTCGGGGATTAGGGCTTAGGGCCAGGCTTTAGGGTTCGGGACTGGGTTTCAGGGTTTAGGGCAGGGAAGGAGGGTAGTTTGTAGGACTGGAGACTAGGGTTTAGGGTTCGTGTGTAAGACTAGGCTTTAGGGTTTAGGGCTGGGATGTTAGGGCTTAGAGCTGGGACGTAGGGCTTAGGGCTCAGGACGGGTCTTTAGGGCTCCGGACTAGGGTTTGGGGCTTGGGAATAGGGTTTAAGGCTGGGGACTAGGGTATGAGGGTAGGGTTGAGGCTTGTTTCTAGGGTTTAGGGGAGTGTGCGTCGTTGCGGTTAGGTGTTTAGGGTTCAGAGGAGTGTGTAGGGTTAGGAGGTAGGGTTGGGGAGGTGTCTAGGGTTAGGAGGTAGGGTTGGGAAGGTGTCTAGGGCTTAGGGTTGGAATTGCTAGGGTTTCCCCGAGTCTAGGGCTCAGGGCTCGATTCAGTTTCGCCAATATTGGTGTTTTGGAAGGGTTTGTGTTGGTCTGGCTGGGTTGGGGTTGGTCCGATTTGGCTGGATTTGGTTTGGACTTGTGTGGTTTGGTGTTGGGAAGGTTTTCCAGTGGTTTGGCAAAAATCGATCCAGATTTGGCTGATTTTGGGGTGATTTTGCGTGTTTGCGGGGGGCGCGTGTTTGCCGCAAAAGTCGTACCCCTTCCACTGGATGGATTTGTGTAATTCTTGCTGAGATTCTTCATAATCGCTGGAACTAATGTCCCAGTGAGTTTCAAGAGGATCGAAGTAGGGGAAGTGCGAAAAAAGCACTTTTTGAGTGATGGCCTGAATCGCCATGTTATCCAATGGGCGTTTTTGGGGTGGTGGAGAAGTGGTTTTAAGGGTGTTCCACTTGCTCCAGAGGAACGGGGCTGCTGTGAGTGGTAGGGAGGGGGAATTCATGGGTGTGCAGGAAGATTGGGAGGAATCGATCGATGGGAAGGGTGTTTTTCGTGAAAGTCGAGGAAGGAAGGAGCTGCCATAGGAGCCCATGTTAAATGTGAGTGTTTACATGTTTTTGGGGTTCGATTGCAGGGTGTTCCAGGTGGTTCCAAGTGGATGTAGTTAGCTGGGATCAGAGGTGGGAAAGTCTAATTTTGTTTGCAAGTGTTTTGAAGAAAATTCATGGAGGGGAAGGGGTGTTTTGGGCCTAGTTTGAAAGTGCATTTTGGACGCGACTTTAGGCCTTATGCGAGGTCGCGGTAATGCACGTTTTTGGGGTGGTATGTTGGGGTGTTCTAGGTTTTTGGGAAGGAGTTTAGGGGTGTGGGAGCAATGTTGGGAATGTCTAGTTTCTGGGAAAAATAGCAGTTTGGTTGTAGGTGGAGGGGAAAGGGTACTTTTGGCCTGTTTTGTAAGTGTACTTTCGTGCCATTGGCTAACATTGGCTGGCCCAGAGGTCGCGGTAATGCGGTTGTTTGGGAGGGTATTTTGGGGTGTTCCCTATTTTTGGGAATGTGTTTAAGGGGTTGGGAGGTATGTTGGGAATGTCTAGTTATTGAGAAAAATAGTAGTTTGCTCGTAGGTTGAGGGGAAATGCGAATTTGGGCCTGTTTTCAAGGTGCACTTTCGTGCCATTGGCTAACATTGCCGGTACTGCGTTATTGCAGATGAAAGCCACAAGAGGGCGACTTATATGTGGATTCCAGGGTTTAGGGCTCAGGGCAAGTGTGTGGGAATTGGGATAAGGGTGGAAGGGTTGTTGTGAGTGTTTAGGGGTGAGAGTGAGGGTGGAAGGCTTGTGTTTTAGGGCTGGGGATTAGGGCTTAGGGCCAGGCTTTAGGGTTCGGGGCTCCCTGCTAGGGCTTAGGGCTGCGGGCTAGGGCTGCAGGCTCGGGGATTAGGGCTTAGGGCCAGGCTTTAGGGTTCGGGACTGGGTTTCAGGGTTTAGGGCAGGGAAGGAGGGTAGTTTGTAGGACTGGAGACTAGGGTTTAGGGTTCGTGTGTAAGACTAGGCTTTAGGGTTTAGGGCTGGGATGTTAGGGCTTAGAGCTGGGACGTAGGGCTTAGGGCTCAGGACGGGTCTTTAGGGCTCCGGACTAGGGTTTGGGGCTTGGGAATAGGGTTTAAGGCTGGGGACTAGGGTATGAGGGTAGGGTTGAGGCTTGTTTCTAGGGTTTAGGGGAGTGTGCGTCGTTGCGGTTAGGTGTTTAGGGTTCAGAGGAGTGTGTAGGGTTAGGAGGTAGGGTTGGGGAGGTGTCTAGGGTTAGGAGGTAGGGTTGGGAAGGTGTCTAGGGCTTAGGGTTGGAATTGCTAGGGTTTCCCCGAGTCTAGGGCTCAGGGCTCGATTCAGTTTCGCCAATATTGGTGTTTTGGAAGGGTTTGTGTTGGTCTGGCTGGGTTGGGGTTGGTCCGATTTGGCTGGATTTGGTTTGGACTTGTGTGGTTTGGTGTTGGGAAGGTTTTCCAGTGGTTTGGCAAAAATCGATCCAGATTTGGCTGATTTTGGGGTGATTTTGCGTGTTTGCGGGGGGCGCGTGTTTGCCGCAAAAGTCGTACCCCTTCCACTGGATGGATTTGTGTAATTCTTGCTGAGATTCTTCATAATCGCTGGAACTAATGTCCCAGTGAGTTTCAAGAGGATCGAAGTAGGGGAAGTGCGAAAAAAGCACTTTTTGAGTGATGGCCTGAATCGCCATGTTATCCAATGGGCGTTTTTGGGGTGGTGGAGAAGTGGTTTTAAGGGTGTTCCACTTGCTCCAGAGGAACGGGGCTGCTGTGAGTGGTAGGGAGGGGGAATTCATGGGTGTGCAGGAAGATTGGGAGGAATCGATCGATGGGAAGGGTGTTTTTCGTGAAAGTCGAGGAAGGAAGGAGCTGCCATAGGAGCCCATGTTAAATGTGAGTGTTTACATGTTTTTGGGGTTCGATTGCAGGGTGTTCCAGGTGGTTCCAAGTGGATGTAGTTAGCTGGGATCAGAGGTGGGAAAGTCTAATTTTGTTTGCAAGTGTTTTGAAGAAAATTCATGGAGGGGAAGGGGTGTTTTGGGCCTAGTTTGAAAGTGCATTTTGGACGCGACTTTAGGCCTTATGCGAGGTCGCGGTAATGCACGTTTTTGGGGTGGTATGTTGGGGTGTTCTAGGTTTTTGGGAAGGAGTTTAGGGGTGTGGGAGCAATGTTGGGAATGTCTAGTTTCTGGGAAAAATAGCAGTTTGGTTGTAGGTGGAGGGGAAAGGGTACTTTTGGCCTGTTTTGTAAGTGTACTTTCGTGCCATTGGCTAACATTGGCTGGCCCAGAGGTCGCGGTAATGCGGTTGTTTGGGAGGGTATTTTGGGGTGTTCCCTATTTTTGGGAATGTGTTTAAGGGGTTGGGAGGTATGTTGGGAATGTCTAGTTATTGAGAAAAATAGTAGTTTGCTCGTAGGTTGAGGGGAAATGCGAATTTGGGCCTGTTTTCAAGGTGCACTTTCGTGCCATTGGCTAACATTGCCGGTACTGCGTTATTGCAGATGAAAGCCACAAGAGGGCGACTTATATGTGGATTCCAGGGTTTAGGGCTCAGGGCAAGTGTGTGGGAATTGGGATAAGGGTGGAAGGGTTGTTGTGAGTGTTTAGGGGTGAGAGTGAGGGTGGAAGGCTTGTGTTTTAGGGCTGGGGATTAGGGCTTAGGGCCAGGCTTTAGGGTTCGGGGCTCCCTGCTAGGGCTTAGGGCTGCGGGCTAGGGCTGCAGGCTCGGGGATTAGGGCTTAGGGCCAGGCTTTAGGGTTCGGGACTGGGTTTCAGGGTTTAGGGCAGGGAAGGAGGGTAGTTTGTAGGACTGGAGACTAGGGTTTAGGGTTCGTGTGTAAGACTAGGCTTTAGGGTTTAGGGCTGGGATGTTAGGGCTTAGAGCTGGGACGTAGGGCTTAGGGCTCAGGACGGGTCTTTAGGGCTCCGGACTAGGGTTTGGGGCTTGGGAATAGGGTTTAAGGCTGGGGACTAGGGTATGAGGGTAGGGTTGAGGCTTGTTTCTAGGGTTTAGGGGAGTGTGCGTCGTTGCGGTTAGGTGTTTAGGGTTCAGAGGAGTGTGTAGGGTTAGGAGGTAGGGTTGGGGAGGTGTCTAGGGTTAGGAGGTAGGGTTGGGAAGGTGTCTAGGGCTTAGGGTTGGAATTGCTAGGGTTTCCCCGAGTCTAGGGCTCAGGGCTCGATTCAGTTTCGCCAATATTGGTGTTTTGGAAGGGTTTGTGTTGGTCTGGCTGGGTTGGGGTTGGTCCGATTTGGCTGGATTTGGTTTGGACTTGTGTGGTTTGGTGTTGGGAAGGTTTTCCAGTGGTTTGGCAAAAATCGATCCAGATTTGGCTGATTTTGGGGTGATTTTGCGTGTTTGCGGGGGGCGCGTGTTTGCCGCAAAAGTCGTACCCCTTCCACTGGATGGATTTGTGTAATTCTTGCTGAGATTCTTCATAATCGCTGGAACTAATGTCCCAGTGAGTTTCAAGAGGATCGAAGTAGGGGAAGTGCGAAAAAAGCACTTTTTGAGTGATGGCCTGAATCGCCATGTTATCCAATGGGCGTTTTTGGGGTGGTGGAGAAGTGGTTTTAAGGGTGTTCCACTTGCTCCAGAGGAACGGGGCTGCTGTGAGTGGTAGGGAGGGGGAATTCATGGGTGTGCAGGAAGATTGGGAGGAATCGATCGATGGGAAGGGTGTTTTTCGTGAAAGTCGAGGAAGGAAGGAGCTGCCATAGGAGCCCATGTTAAATGTGAGTGTTTACATGTTTTTGGGGTTCGATTGCAGGGTGTTCCAGGTGGTTCCAAGTGGATGTAGTTAGCTGGGATCAGAGGTGGGAAAGTCTAATTTTGTTTGCAAGTGTTTTGAAGAAAATTCATGGAGGGGAAGGGGTGTTTTGGGCCTAGTTTGAAAGTGCATTTTGGACGCGACTTTAGGCCTTATGCGAGGTCGCGGTAATGCACGTTTTTGGGGTGGTATGTTGGGGTGTTCTAGGTTTTTGGGAAGGAGTTTAGGGGTGTGGGAGCAATGTTGGGAATGTCTAGTTTCTGGGAAAAATAGCAGTTTGGTTGTAGGTGGAGGGGAAAGGGTACTTTTGGCCTGTTTTGTAAGTGTACTTTCGTGCCATTGGCTAACATTGGCTGGCCCAGAGGTCGCGGTAATGCGGTTGTTTGGGAGGGTATTTTGGGGTGTTCCCTATTTTTGGGAATGTGTTTAAGGGGTTGGGAGGTATGTTGGGAATGTCTAGTTATTGAGAAAAATAGTAGTTTGCTCGTAGGTTGAGGGGAAATGCGAATTTGGGCCTGTTTTCAAGGTGCACTTTCGTGCCATTGGCTAACATTGCCGGTACTGCGTTATTGCAGATGAAAGCCACAAGAGGGCGACTTATATGTGGATTCCAGGGTTTAGGGCTCAGGGCAAGTGTGTGGGAATTGGGATAAGGGTGGAAGGGTTGTTGTGAGTGTTTAGGGGTGAGAGTGAGGGTGGAAGGCTTGTGTTTTAGGGCTGGGGATTAGGGCTTAGGGCCAGGCTTTAGGGTTCGGGGCTCCCTGCTAGGGCTTAGGGCTGCGGGCTAGGGCTGCAGGCTCGGGGATTAGGGCTTAGGGCCAGGCTTTAGGGTTCGGGACTGGGTTTCAGGGTTTAGGGCAGGGAAGGAGGGTAGTTTGTAGGACTGGAGACTAGGGTTTAGGGTTCGTGTGTAAGACTAGGCTTTAGGGTTTAGGGCTGGGATGTTAGGGCTTAGAGCTGGGACGTAGGGCTTAGGGCTCAGGACGGGTCTTTAGGGCTCCGGACTAGGGTTTGGGGCTTGGGAATAGGGTTTAAGGCTGGGGACTAGGGTATGAGGGTAGGGTTGAGGCTTGTTTCTAGGGTTTAGGGGAGTGTGCGTCGTTGCGGTTAGGTGTTTAGGGTTCAGAGGAGTGTGTAGGGTTAGGAGGTAGGGTTGGGGAGGTGTCTAGGGTTAGGAGGTAGGGTTGGGAAGGTGTCTAGGGCTTAGGGTTGGAATTGCTAGGGTTTCCCCGAGTCTAGGGCTCAGGGCTCGATTCAGTTTCGCCAATATTGGTGTTTTGGAAGGGTTTGTGTTGGTCTGGCTGGGTTGGGGTTGGTCCGATTTGGCTGGATTTGGTTTGGACTTGTGTGGTTTGGTGTTGGGAAGGTTTTCCAGTGGTTTGGCAAAAATCGATCCAGATTTGGCTGATTTTGGGGTGATTTTGCGTGTTTGCGGGGGGCGCGTGTTTGCCGCAAAAGTCGTACCCCTTCCACTGGATGGATTTGTGTAATTCTTGCTGAGATTCTTCATAATCGCTGGAACTAATGTCCCAGTGAGTTTCAAGAGGATCGAAGTAGGGGAAGTGCGAAAAAAGCACTTTTTGAGTGATGGCCTGAATCGCCATGTTATCCAATGGGCGTTTTTGGGGTGGTGGAGAAGTGGTTTTAAGGGTGTTCCACTTGCTCCAGAGGAACGGGGCTGCTGTGAGTGGTAGGGAGGGGGAATTCATGGGTGTGCAGGAAGATTGGGAGGAATCGATCGATGGGAAGGGTGTTTTTCGTGAAAGTCGAGGAAGGAAGGAGCTGCCATAGGAGCCCATGTTAAATGTGAGTGTTTACATGTTTTTGGGGTTCGATTGCAGGGTGTTCCAGGTGGTTCCAAGTGGATGTAGTTAGCTGGGATCAGAGGTGGGAAAGTCTAATTTTGTTTGCAAGTGTTTTGAAGAAAATTCATGGAGGGGAAGGGGTGTTTTGGGCCTAGTTTGAAAGTGCATTTTGGACGCGACTTTAGGCCTTATGCGAGGTCGCGGTAATGCACGTTTTTGGGGTGGTATGTTGGGGTGTTCTAGGTTTTTGGGAAGGAGTTTAGGGGTGTGGGAGCAATGTTGGGAATGTCTAGTTTCTGGGAAAAATAGCAGTTTGGTTGTAGGTGGAGGGGAAAGGGTACTTTTGGCCTGTTTTGTAAGTGTACTTTCGTGCCATTGGCTAACATTGGCTGGCCCAGAGGTCGCGGTAATGCGGTTGTTTGGGAGGGTATTTTGGGGTGTTCCCTATTTTTGGGAATGTGTTTAAGGGGTTGGGAGGTATGTTGGGAATGTCTAGTTATTGAGAAAAATAGTAGTTTGCTCGTAGGTTGAGGGGAAATGCGAATTTGGGCCTGTTTTCAAGGTGCACTTTCGTGCCATTGGCTAACATTGCCGGTACTGCGTTATTGCAGATGAAAGCCACAAGAGGGCGACTTATATGTGGATTCCAGGGTTTAGGGCTCAGGGCAAGTGTGTGGGAATTGGGATAAGGGTGGAAGGGTTGTTGTGAGTGTTTAGGGGTGAGAGTGAGGGTGGAAGGCTTGTGTTTTAGGGCTGGGGATTAGGGCTTAGGGCCAGGCTTTAGGGTTCGGGGCTCCCTGCTAGGGCTTAGGGCTGCGGGCTAGGGCTGCAGGCTCGGGGATTAGGGCTTAGGGCCAGGCTTTAGGGTTCGGGACTGGGTTTCAGGGTTTAGGGCAGGGAAGGAGGGTAGTTTGTAGGACTGGAGACTAGGGTTTAGGGTTCGTGTGAAGACTAGGCTTTAGGGTTTAGGGCTGGGATGTTAGGGCTTAGAGCTGGGACGTAGGGCTTAGGGCTCAGGACGGGTCTTTAGGGCTCCGGACTAGGGTTTGGGGCTTGGGAATAGGGTTTAAGGCTGGGGACTAGGGTATGAGGGTAGGGTTGAGGCTTGTTTCTAGGGTTTAGGGGAGTGTGCGTCGTTGCGGTTAGGTGTTTAGGGTTCAGAGGAGTGTGTAGGGTTAGGAGGTAGGGTTGGGGAGGTGTCTAGGGTTAGGAGGTAGGGTTGGGAAGGTGTCTAGGGCTTAGGGTTGGAATTGCTAGGGTTTCCCCGAGTCTAGGGCTCAGGGCTCGATTCAGTTTCGCCAATATTGGTGTTTTGGAAGGGTTTGTGTTGGTCTGGCTGGGTTGGGGTTGGTCCGATTTGGCTGGATTTGGTTTGGACTTGTGTGGTTTGGTGTTGGGAAGGTTTTCCAGTGGTTTGGCAAAAATCGATCCAGATTTGGCTGATTTTGGGGTGATTTTGCGTGTTTGCGGGGGGCGCGTGTTTGCCGCAAAAGTCGTACCCCTTCCACTGGATGGATTTGTGTAATTCTTGCTGAGATTCTTCATAATCGCTGGAACTAATGTCCCAGTGAGTTTCAAGAGGATCGAAGTAGGGGAAGTGCGAAAAAAGCACTTTTTGAGTGATGGCCTGAATCGCCATGTTATCCAATGGGCGTTTTTGGGGTGGTGGAGAAGTGGTTTTAAGGGTGTTCCACTTGCTCCAGAGGAACGGGGCTGCTGTGAGTGGTAGGGAGGGGGAATTCATGGGTGTGCAGGAAGATTGGGAGGAATCGATCGATGGGAAGGGTGTTTTTCGTGAAAGTCGAGGAAGGAAGGAGCTGCCATAGGAGCCCATGTTAAATGTGAGTGTTTACATGTTTTTGGGGTTCGATTGCAGGGTGTTCCAGGTGGTTCCAAGTGGATGTAGTTAGCTGGGATCAGAGGTGGGAAAGTCTAATTTTGTTTGCAAGTGTTTTGAAGAAAATTCATGGAGGGGAAGGGGTGTTTTGGGCCTAGTTTGAAAGTGCATTTTGGACGCGACTTTAGGCCTTATGCGAGGTCGCGGTAATGCACGTTTTTGGGGTGGTATGTTGGGGTGTTCTAGGTTTTTGGGAAGGAGTTTAGGGGTGTGGGAGCAATGTTGGGAATGTCTAGTTTCTGGGAAAAATAGCAGTTTGGTTGTAGGTGGAGGGGAAAGGGTACTTTTGGCCTGTTTTGTAAGTGTACTTTCGTGCCATTGGCTAACATTGGCTGGCCCAGAGGTCGCGGTAATGCGGTTGTTTGGGAGGGTATTTTGGGGTGTTCCCTATTTTTGGGAATGTGTTTAAGGGGTTGGGAGGTATGTTGGGAATGTCTAGTTATTGAGAAAAATAGTAGTTTGCTCGTAGGTTGAGGGGAAATGCGAATTTGGGCCTGTTTTCAAGGTGCACTTTCGTGCCATTGGCTAACATTGCCGGTACTGCGTTATTGCAGATGAAAGCCACAAGAGGGCGACTTATATGTGGATTCCAGGGTTTAGGGCTCAGGGCAAGTGTGTGGGAATTGGGATAAGGGTGGAAGGGTTGTTGTGAGTGTTTAGGGGTGAGAGTGAGGGTGGAAGGCTTGTGTTTTAGGGCTGGGGATTAGGGCTTAGGGCCAGGCTTTAGGGTTCGGGGCTCCCTGCTAGGGCTTAGGGCTGCGGGCTAGGGCTGCAGGCTCGGGGATTAGGGCTTAGGGCCAGGCTTTAGGGTTCGGGACTGGGTTTCAGGGTTTAGGGCAGGGAAGGAGGGTAGTTTGTAGGACTGGAGACTAGGGTTTAGGGTTCGTGTGTAAGACTAGGCTTTAGGGTTTAGGGCTGGGATGTTAGGGCTTAGAGCTGGGACGTAGGGCTTAGGGCTCAGGACGGGTCTTTAGGGCTCCGGACTAGGGTTTGGGGCTTGGGAATAGGGTTTAAGGCTGGGGACTAGGGTATGAGGGTAGGGTTGAGGCTTGTTTCTAGGGTTTAGGGGAGTGTGCGTCGTTGCGGTTAGGTGTTTAGGGTTCAGAGGAGTGTGTAGGGTTAGGAGGTAGGGTTGGGGAGGTGTCTAGGGTTAGGAGGTAGGGTTGGGAAGGTGTCTAGGGCTTAGGGTTGGAATTGCTAGGGTTTCCCCGAGTCTAGGGCTCAGGGCTCGATTCAGTTTCGCCAATATTGGTGTTTTGGAAGGGTTTGTGTTGGTCTGGCTGGGTTGGGGTTGGTCCGATTTGGCTGGATTTGGTTTGGACTTGTGTGGTTTGGTGTTGGGAAGGTTTTCCAGTGGTTTGGCAAAAATCGATCCAGATTTGGCTGATTTTGGGGTGATTTTGCGTGTTTGCGGGGGGCGCGTGTTTGCCGCAAAAGTCGTACCCCTTCCACTGGATGGATTTGTGTAATTCTTGCTGAGATTCTTCATAATCGCTGGAACTAATGTCCCAGTGAGTTTCAAGAGGATCGAAGTAGGGGAAGTGCGAAAAAAGCACTTTTTGAGTGATGGCCTGAATCGCCATGTTATCCAATGGGCGTTTTTGGGGTGGTGGAGAAGTGGTTTTAAGGGTGTTCCACTTGCTCCAGAGGAACGGGGCTGCTGTGAGTGGTAGGGAGGGGGAATTCATGGGTGTGCAGGAAGATTGGGAGGAATCGATCGATGGGAAGGGTGTTTTTCGTGAAAGTCGAGGAAGGAAGGAGCTGCCATAGGAGCCCATGTTAAATGTGAGTGTTTACATGTTTTTGGGGTTCGATTGCAGGGTGTTCCAGGTGGTTCCAAGTGGATGTAGTTAGCTGGGATCAGAGGTGGGAAAGTCTAATTTTGTTTGCAAGTGTTTTGAAGAAAATTCATGGAGGGGAAGGGGTGTTTTGGGCCTAGTTTGAAAGTGCATTTTGGACGCGACTTTAGGCCTTATGCGAGGTCGCGGTAATGCACGTTTTTGGGGTGGTATGTTGGGGTGTTCTAGGTTTTTGGGAAGGAGTTTAGGGGTGTGGGAGCAATGTTGGGAATGTCTAGTTTCTGGGAAAAATAGCAGTTTGGTTGTAGGTGGAGGGGAAAGGGTACTTTTGGCCTGTTTTGTAAGTGTACTTTCGTGCCATTGGCTAACATTGGCTGGCCCAGAGGTCGCGGTAATGCGGTTGTTTGGGAGGGTATTTTGGGGTGTTCCCTATTTTTGGGAATGTGTTTAAGGGGTTGGGAGGTATGTTGGGAATGTCTAGTTATTGAGAAAAATAGTAGTTTGCTCGTAGGTTGAGGGGAAATGCGAATTTGGGCCTGTTTTCAAGGTGCACTTTCGTGCCATTGGCTAACATTGCCGGTACTGCGTTATTGCAGATGAAAGCCACAAGAGGGCGACTTATATGTGGATTCCAGGGTTTAGGGCTCAGGGCAAGTGTGTGGGAATTGGGATAAGGGTGGAAGGGTTGTTGTGAGTGTTTAGGGGTGAGAGTGAGGGTGGAAGGCTTGTGTTTTAGGGCTGGGGATTAGGGCTTAGGGCCAGGCTTTAGGGTTCGGGGCTCCCTGCTAGGGCTTAGGGCTGCGGGCTAGGGCTGCAGGCTCGGGGATTAGGGCTTAGGGCCAGGCTTTAGGGTTCGGGACTGGGTTTCAGGGTTTAGGGCAGGGAAGGAGGGTAGTTTGTAGGACTGGAGACTAGGGTTTAGGGTTCGTGTGTAAGACTAGGCTTTAGGGTTTAGGGCTGGGATGTTAGGGCTTAGAGCTGGGACGTAGGGCTTAGGGCTCAGGACGGGTCTTTAGGGCTCCGGACTAGGGTTTGGGGCTTGGGAATAGGGTTTAAGGCTGGGGACTAGGGTATGAGGGTAGGGTTGAGGCTTGTTTCTAGGGTTTAGGGGAGTGTGCGTCGTTGCGGTTAGGTGTTTAGGGTTCAGAGGAGTGTGTAGGGTTAGGAGGTAGGGTTGGGGAGGTGTCTAGGGTTAGGAGGTAGGGTTGGGAAGGTGTCTAGGGCTTAGGGTTGGAATTGCTAGGGTTTCCCCGAGTCTAGGGCTCAGGGCTCGATTCAGTTTCGCCAATATTGGTGTTTTGGAAGGGTTTGTGTTGGTCTGGCTGGGTTGGGGTTGGTCCGATTTGGCTGGATTTGGTTTGGACTTGTGTGGTTTGGTGTTGGGAAGGTTTTCCAGTGGTTTGGCAAAAATCGATCCAGATTTGGCTGATTTTGGGGTGATTTTGCGTGTTTGCGGGGGGCGCGTGTTTGCCGCAAAAGTCGTACCCCTTCCACTGGATGGATTTGTGTAATTCTTGCTGAGATTCTTCATAATCGCTGGAACTAATGTCCCAGTGAGTTTCAAGAGGATCGAAGTAGGGGAAGTGCGAAAAAAGCACTTTTTGAGTGATGGCCTGAATCGCCATGTTATCCAATGGGCGTTTTTGGGGTGGTGGAGAAGTGGTTTTAAGGGTGTTCCACTTGCTCCAGAGGAACGGGGCTGCTGTGAGTGGTAGGGAGGGGGAATTCATGGGTGTGCAGGAAGATTGGGAGGAATCGATCGATGGGAAGGGTGTTTTTCGTGAAAGTCGAGGAAGGAAGGAGCTGCCATAGGAGCCCATGTTAAATGTGAGTGTTTACATGTTTTTGGGGTTCGATTGCAGGGTGTTCCAGGTGGTTCCAAGTGGATGTAGTTAGCTGGGATCAGAGGTGGGAAAGTCTAATTTTGTTTGCAAGTGTTTTGAAGAAAATTCATGGAGGGGAAGGGGTGTTTTGGGCCTAGTTTGAAAGTGCATTTTGGACGCGACTTTAGGCCTTATGCGAGGTCGCGGTAATGCACGTTTTTGGGGTGGTATGTTGGGGTGTTCTAGGTTTTTGGGAAGGAGTTTAGGGGTGTGGGAGCAATGTTGGGAATGTCTAGTTTCTGGGAAAAATAGCAGTTTGGTTGTAGGTGGAGGGGAAAGGGTACTTTTGGCCTGTTTTGTAAGTGTACTTTCGTGCCATTGGCTAACATTGGCTGGCCCAGAGGTCGCGGTAATGCGGTTGTTTGGGAGGGTATTTTGGGGTGTTCCCTATTTTTGGGAATGTGTTTAAGGGGTTGGGAGGTATGTTGGGAATGTCTAGTTATTGAGAAAAATAGTAGTTTGCTCGTAGGTTGAGGGGAAATGCGAATTTGGGCCTGTTTTCAAGGTGCACTTTCGTGCCATTGGCTAACATTGCCGGTACTGCGTTATTGCAGATGAAAGCCACAAGAGGGCGACTTATATGTGGATTCCAGGGTTTAGGGCTCAGGGCAAGTGTGTGGGAATTGGGATAAGGGTGGAAGGGTTGTTGTGAGTGTTTAGGGGTGAGAGTGAGGGTGGAAGGCTTGTGTTTTAGGGCTGGGGATTAGGGCTTAGGGCCAGGCTTTAGGGTTCGGGGCTCCCTGCTAGGGCTTAGGGCTGCGGGCTAGGGCTGCAGGCTCGGGGATTAGGGCTTAGGGCCAGGCTTTAGGGTTCGGGACTGGGTTTCAGGGTTTAGGGCAGGGAAGGAGGGTAGTTTGTAGGACTGGAGACTAGGGTTTAGGGTTCGTGTGTAAGACTAGGCTTTAGGGTTTAGGGCTGGGATGTTAGGGCTTAGAGCTGGGACGTAGGGCTTAGGGCTCAGGACGGGTCTTTAGGGCTCCGGACTAGGGTTTGGGGCTTGGGAATAGGGTTTA
>NW_028187674.1:0-2500 GCF_964204655.1 Triturus cristatus
AGACAGACAGACAGACAGACAGGAATGTCGATAGATAGATAGATAGATAGATAGATAGATAGATAGATAGATAGATAGATAGATAGATAGATAGATAGATAGATAGATAGATAGATAGATAGATAGATAGATAGATAGATAGATAGATAGATAGATAGATAGATAGATAGATAGATAGATAGATAGCCAGGTATGTCGATAGATAGATAGCCAGGTATGTAGATAGATAGATAGATAGATAGATAGATAGATAGATAGATAGATAGATAGATAGATAGATAGATAGATAGATAGATAGATAGACAGACAGACAGACAGACAGACAGACAGACAGACAGACAGACAGACAGACAGACAGACAGATAGATAGATAGATAGATAGATAGATAGATAGATAGATAGATAGATAGATAGATAGATAGATAGATAGATAGATAGACAGACAGACAGACAGACAGACAGACAGGTATGTCGATAGATAGATAGATAGATAGATAGATAGATAGATAGATAGATAGATAGATAGATAGATAGATAGATAGATAGATAGATAGATAGATAGATAGATAGATAGATAGATAGATAGATAGATAGATAGATAGATAGATAGATAGATAGATAGATAGATAGATAGATAGATAGATAGATAGATAGATAGATAGATAGACAGGCAACCAGGAATGTAGATAGATAGATAGATAGATAGATAGATAGATAGATAGATAGATAGATAGATAGATAGATAGATAGATAGATAGATAGATAGATAGATAGATAGATAGATAGATAGATAGATAGATAGATAGATAGATAGATAGATAGATAGATAGATAGATAGATAGATAGATAGATAGATAGGCAGCCGGGTATGTCGATAGATAGATAGATAGATAGATAGATAGATAGATAGATAGATAGATAGATAGATAGATAGATAGATAGATAGATAGATAGATAGACAGATAGACAGACAGACAGGAATGTCGATAGATAGATAGATAGATAGATAGATAGATAGATAGATAGATAGATAGATAGATAGATAGATAGATAGATAGATAGATAGATAGATAGATAGATAGATAGATAGATAGATAGATAGATAGATAGATAGATAGATAGATAGATAGATAGCCAGGTATGTCGATAGATAGATAGCCAGGTATGTAGATAGATAGATAGATAGATAGATAGATAGATAGATAGATAGATAGATAGATAGATAGATAGATAGATAGATAGATAGATAGATAGATAGATAGACAGACAGACAGACAGACAGACAGACAGACAGACAGACAGACAGACAGACAGACAGATAGATAGATAGATAGATAGATAGATAGATAGATAGATAGATAGATAGATAGATAGATAGATAGATAGATAGACAGACAGACAGACAGACAGACAGACAGGTATGTCGATAGATAGATAGATAGATAGATAGATAGATAGATAGATAGATAGATAGATAGATAGATAGATAGATAGATAGATAGATAGATAGATAGATAGATAGATAGATAGATAGATAGATAGATAGATAGATAGATAGATAGATAGATAGATAGATAGATAGATAGATAGATAGATAGATAGATAGATAGATAGATAGATAGATAGATAGATAGATAGATAGATAGATAGATAGATAGATAGATAGATAGATAGATAGATAGCCAGGTATGTCGATAGATAGATAGCCAGGTATGTCGATAGATAGATAGCCAGGTATGTAGATAGATAGATAGATAGATAGATAGATAGATAGATAGATAGATAGATAGATAGATAGATAGATAGATAGATAGATAGATAGATAGATAGATAGATAGATAGATAGATAGATAGATAGATAGATAGATAGATAGATAGATAGATAGATAGACAGACAGACAGACAGACAGACAGACAGGTATGTCGATAGATGGATGGATGGATGGATAGATAGATAGATAGATAGATAGATAGATAGATAGATAGATAGATAGATAGATAGATAGATAGATAGATAGATAGATAGATAGATAGATAGATAGATAGATAGATAGATAGATAGATAGATAGATAGATAGCCAGGTATGTAGATAGATAGATAGATAGATAGATAGATAGATAGATAGATAGATAGATAGATAGATAGATAGATAGATAGATAGATAGATAGATAGCCAGGTATGTAGATAGATAGATAGATAGATAGATAGATAGATAGATAGATAGATAGATATATAGATAGATAGATAGATAGATAGATAGATAGATAGATAGATAGATAGATAGATAGATAGATAGATAGATAGACAGACAGACAGACAGACAGACAGACAGACAGACAGACAGACAGACAGACAGACAGGTATGTCGATAGATAGATAGATAGATAGATAGATAGATAGATAGATAGATAGATAGATAGATAGATAGATAGATAGATAGATAGATAGATAGATAGATAGATAGATAGATAGATAGATAGATAGATAGATAGATAGAT
>NW_028187674.1:7500-10000 GCF_964204655.1 Triturus cristatus
AGATAGATAGATAGATAGATAGATAGATAGATAGATAGACAGACAGACAGACAGGAATGTCGATAGATAGATAGATAGATAGATAGATAGATAGATAGATAGATAGATAGATAGATAGATAGATAGATAGATAGATAGATAGATAGATAGATAGATAGATAGATAGATAGATAGATAGATAGATAGATAGATAGATAGATAGACAGGCAACCAGGAATGTAGATAGATAGATAGATAGATAGCCAGGAATGTCGATAGATAGATAGATAGATAGATAGCCAGGTATGTAGATAGATAGATAGATAGATAGATAGATAGATAGATAGATAGATAGATAGATAGATAGATAGATAGATAGATAGATAGATAGATAGATAGATAGATAGATAGATAGATAGATAGATAGATAGATAGATAGATAGATAGATAGATAGATAGATAGATAGATAGATAGATAGATAGATAGATAGATAGATAGATAGATAGATAGATAGATAGATAGATAGATAGATATCCAGGTATGTAGATAGATAGACAGACAGACAGACAGACAGACAGACATATAGATAGATAGATAGATAGATAGATAGATAGATAGATAGATAGATAGATAGATAGATAGATAGATAGATAGATAGATAGATAGATAGATAGATAGATAGATAGATAGATAGATAGATAGATAGATAGATAGATAGATAGATAGACAGGCAACCAGGAATGTAGATAGATAGATAGATAGATAGATAGATAGATAGATAGATAGATAGATAGATAGATAGATAGATAGATAGATAGATAGATAGATAGATAGATAGATAGATAGATAGATAGATAGATAGATAGATAGATAGATAGATAGATAGATAGGCAGCCGGGTATGTCGATAGATAGATAGATAGATAGATAGATAGATAGATAGATAGATAGATAGATAGATAGATAGACAGACAGACAGACAGGAATGTCGATAGATAGATAGATAGATAGATAGATAGATAGATAGATAGATAGATAGATAGATAGATAGATAGATAGATAGATAGATAGATAGATAGATAGATAGATAGATAGATAGATAGATAGATAGATAGATAGATAGATAGCCAGGTATGTCGATAGATAGATAGCCAGGTATGTAGATAGATAGATAGATAGATAGATAGATAGATAGATAGATAGATAGATAGATAGATAGATAGATAGATAGATAGATAGATAGATAGATAGATAGATAGATAGATAGATAGACAGACAGACAGACAGACAGACAGACAGACAGACAGACAGACAGACAGACAGATAGATAGATAGATAGATAGATAGATAGATAGATAGATAGATAGATAGATAGATAGATAGATAGATAGATAGATAGACAGACAGACAGACAGACAGACAGACAGGTATGTCGATAGATAGATAGATAGATAGATAGATAGATAGATAGATAGATAGATAGATAGATAGATAGATAGATAGATAGATAGATAGATAGATAGATAGATAGATAGATAGATAGATAGATAGATAGATAGATAGATAGATAGATAGATAGATAGATAGATAGATAGATAGATAGATAGATAGATAGATAGCCAGGTATGTCGATAGATAGATAGCCAGGTATGTCGATAGATAGATAGCCAGGTATGTAGATAGATAGATAGATAGATAGATAGATAGATAGATAGATAGATAGATAGATAGATAGATAGATAGATAGATAGATAGATAGATAGATAGATAGATAGATAGATAGATAGATAGATAGATAGATAGATAGATAGACAGACAGACAGACAGACAGACAGACAGACAGGTATGTCGATAGATGGATGGATGGATAGATAGATAGATAGATAGATAGATAGATAGATAGATAGATAGATAGATAGATAGATAGATAGATAGATAGATAGATAGATAGATAGATAGATAGATAGATAGATAGATAGATAGATAGATAGATAGATAGATAGATAGATAGCCAGGTATGTAGATAGATAGATAGATAGATAGATAGATAGATAGATAGATAGATAGATAGATAGATAGATAGATAGATAGATAGATAGATAGATAGCCAGGTATGTAGATAGATAGATAGATAGATAGATAGATAGATAGATAGATAGATAGATAGATAGATAGATAGATAGATAGATAGATAGATAGATAGATAGATAGATAGATAGATAGATAGATAGATAGATAGATAGATAGATAGATAGACAGACAGACAGACAGACAGACAGACAGACAGACAGACAGACAGACAGACAGACAGACAGACAGACAGACAGGTATGTCGATAGATAGATAGATAGATAGATAGATAGATAGATAGATAGATAGATAGATAGATAGATAGATAGATAGATAGATAGATAGATAGATAGATAGATAGATAGATAGATAGATAGATAGATGGATAGATAGATAGATAGATAGATAGATAGATAGATAGATAGATAGATAGATGGATGGATGGATGGAT
>NW_028187674.1:15000-22500 GCF_964204655.1 Triturus cristatus
AGATAGATAGATAGATAGATAGATAGATAGATAGATAGATAGATAGATAGATAGATAGATAGATAGATAGATAGATAGATAGATAGATAGATAGATAGATAGATAGATAGATAGATAGATAGATAGATAGATAGATAGATAGATAGATAGATAGATAGATAGACAGACAGACAGACAGACAGACAGACAGACAGACAGACAGACAGACAGGTATGTCGATAGATGGATAGATAGATAGATAGATAGATAGATAGATAGATAGATAGATAGATAGATAGATAGATAGATAGATAGATAGACAGACAGACAGACAGACAGACAGACAGACAGGTATGTCGATAGATAGATAGATAGATAGATAGATAGATAGATAGATAGATAGATAGATAGATAGATAGATAGATAGATAGATAGATAGACAGACAGACAGACAGACAGACAGACAGACAGGTATGTCGATAGATAGATAGATAGATAGATAGATAGATAGATAGATAGATAGATAGATAGATAGATAGATAGATAGATAGATAGATAGATAGATAGATAGATAGATAGATAGATAGACAGACAGACAGACAGACAGACAGACAGACAGACAGACAGGTATGTCGATAGATGGATGGATAGATAGATAGATAGATAGATAGATAGATAGATAGATAGATAGATAGATAGATAGATAGATAGATAGATAGATAGATAGATAGATAGATAGATAGATAGACAGACAGACAGACAGACAGGTATGTCGATAGATAGATAGATAGATAGATAGATAGATAGATAGATAGATAGATAGATAGATAGATAGATAGATAGATAGATAGATAGATAGATAGATAGATAGATAGATAGATAGATAGCTAGATAGATAGATTGATAGATAGATTGATAGATAGATAGATAGCCAGGTATGTAGATAGATAGATAGATAGCCAGGTATGTAGATAGATAGATAGATAGATAGATAGATAGATAGATAGATAGATAGATAGATAGATAGATAGATAGATAGATAGATAGATAGATAGATAGATAGATAGATAGATAGACAGACAGACAGACAGACAGACAGACAGACAGACAGACAGACAGACAGACAGACAGGTATGTCGATAGATGGATGGATAGATAGATAGATAGATAGATAGATAGATAGATAGATAGATAGATAGATAGATAGATAGATAGATAGATAGATAGATAGATAGATAGATAGATAGATAGATAGATAGATAGATAGATAGATAGATAGATAGATAGATAGCCAGGTATGTAGATAGATAGATAGATAGATAGATAGATAGATAGATAGATAGATAGATAGATAGATAGATAGATAGATAGATAGATAGATAGATAGATAGATAGATAGATAGATAGATAGATAGATAGATAGATAGATAGATAGATAGATAGATTGATAGATAGATTGATAGATAGATAGATAGCCAGGTATGTAGATAGATAGATAGATAGCCAGGTATGTAGATAGATAGATAGATAGATAGATAGATAGATAGATAGATAGATTGATAGATAGATAGATAGCCAGGTATGTAGATAGATAGATAGATAGCCAGGTATGTAGATAGATAGATAGATAGATAGATAGATAGATAGATAGATAGATAGATAGATAGATAGATAGATAGATAGATAGATAGATAGATAGATAGATAGATAGATAGATAGATAGATAGATAGATAGATAGATAGATAGATAGATAGACAGACAGACAGACAGACAGACAGACAGACAGACAGACAGACAGACAGACAGGAATGTCGATAGATAGATAGATAGATAGATAGATAGATAGATAGACAGGCAACCAGGAATGTAGATAGATAGATAGATAGATAGCCAGGAATGTCGATAGATAGATAGATAGATAGATAGATAGATAGATAGATAGATAGATAGATAGATAGATAGATAGATAGATAGATAGATAGATAGATAGATAGATAGATAGATAGATAGATAGATAGATAGATAGATAGATAGATATCCAGGTATGTAGATAGATAGACAGACAGACAGACAGACAGACAGACAGACATATAGATAGATAGATAGATAGATAGATCGATAGATAGATAGATAGATAGATAGATAGATAGATAGATAGATAGATAGATAGATAGATAGATAGATAGATAGATAGATAGATAGATAGATAGATAGATAGATAGATAGATAGATAGATAGATAGATAGATAGATAGATAGATAGATAGATAGATAGATAGATAGATAGATAGATAGATAGATAGATAGATAGATAGACAGGCAACCAGGAATGTAGATAGATAGATAGATAGATAGATAGATAGATAGATAGATAGATAGATAGATAGATAGATAGATAGATAGATAGATAGATAGAAAGATAGATAGATAGATAGATAGGCAGCCGGGTATGTCGATAGATAGATAGATAGATAGATAGATAGATAGATAGATAGATAGATAGATAGATAGATAGATAGATAGATAGATAGATAGATAGATAGATAGATAGATAGATAGATAGATAGACAGACAGACAGACAGGAATGTCGATAGATAGATAGATAGATAGATAGATAGATAGATAGATAGATAGATAGATAGATAGATAGATAGATAGATAGATAGATAGATAGATAGATAGACAGACAGACAGACAGACAGACAGACAGGTATGTCGATAGATGGATGGATAGATAGATAGATAGATAGATAGATAGATAGATAGATAGATAGATAGATAGATAGATAGATAGATAGATAGATAGATAGATAGATAGATAGATAGATAGATAGATAGATAGACAGACAGACAGACAGACAGACAGACAGACAGGTATGTCGATAGATAGATAGATAGATAGATAGATAGATAGATAGATAGATAGATAGATAGATAGATAGATAGATAGATAGATAGATAGATAGATAGATAGATAGATAGATAGATAGATAGATAGATAGATAGATAGATAGCTAGATAGATAGATTGATAGATAGATTGATAGATAGATAGATAGCCAGGTATGTAGATAGATAGATAGATAGATAGCCAGGTATGTAGATAGATAGATAGATAGATAGCCAGGTATGTAGATAGATAGATAGATAGATAGATAGATAGATAGATAGATAGATAGATAGATAGATAGATAGATAGATAGATAGATAGATAGATAGATAGATAGATAGATAGACAGACAGACAGACAGACAGACAGACAGACAGACAGACAGACAGACAGACAGGTATGTCGATAGATGGATGGATAGATAGATAGATAGATAGATAGATAGATAGATAGATAGATAGATAGATAGATAGATAGATAGATAGATAGATAGATAGATAGACAGACAGACAGACAGACAGGTATGTCGATAGATAGATAGATAGATAGATAGATAGATAGATAGATAGATAGATAGATAGATAGATAGATAGATAGATAGATAGATAGATAGATAGATAGATAGATAGATAGATAGATAGATAGATAGATAGATAGACAGGCAACCAGGAATGTAGATAGATAGATAGATAGATAGCCAGGAATGTCGATAGATAGATAGATAGATAGATAGATAGATAGATAGATAGACAGGCAACCAGGAATGTAGATAGATAGATAGATAGATAGCCAGGAATGTCGATAGATAGATAGATAGATAGATAGATAGATAGATAGATAGATAGATAGATAGATAGATAGATAGATAGATAGATAGATAGATAGATAGATAGATAGATAGATAGATAGATAGATAGATAGATAGATAGATAGATAGATAGATAGATAGATAGATAGATATCCAGGTATGTAGATAGATAGACAGACAGACAGACAGACAGACAGACAGACAGACATATAGATAGATAGATAGATAGATAGATCGATAGATAGATAGATAGATAGATAGATAGATAGATAGATAGATAGATAGATAGATAGATAGATAGATAGATAGATAGATAGATAGATAGATAGATAGATAGATAGATAGATAGATAGATAGATAGATAGATAGATAGATAGATAGACAGGCAACCAGGAATGTAGATAGATAGATAGATAGATAGATAGATAGATAGATAGATAGATAGATAGATAGATAGATAGATAGATAGATAGATAGATAGATAGAAAGATAGATAGATAGATAGATAGGCAGCCGGGTATGTCGATAGATAGATAGATAGATAGATAGATAGATAGATAGATAGATAGATAGATAGATAGATAGATAGATAGATAGATAGATAGATAGATAGATAGATAGATAGATAGATAGATAGATAGATAGATAGATAGATAGATAGATAGACAGACAGACAGACAGGAATGTCAGATAGATAGATAGATAGATAGATAGATAGATAGATAGATAGATAGATAGATAGATAGATAGATAGATAGATAGATAGATAGACAGACAGACAGACAGACAGACAGACAGGTATGTCGATAGATGGATGGATAGATAGATAGATAGATAGATAGATAGATAGATAGATAGATAGATAGATAGATAGATAGATGATAGATAGATAGATAGATAGATAGATAGATAGATAGATAGATAGATAGATAGATAGATAGATAGATAGATAGATAGATAGATAGATAGATAGATAGATAGATAGATAGATAGATAAAGATAGATAGATAGCCAGGTATGTAGATAGATAGATAGATAGATAGATAGATAGATAGATAGATAGATAGATAGATAGATAGATAGTAGATAGATAGAGATAGATAGATAGATAGATAGATAGATAGATAGATGATAGATAGATAGATAGATAGATAGATAGATAGATAGATAGATAGATAGATAGATAGATAGATAGATAGATAGATAGACAGGCAACCAGGAATGTAGATAGATAGATAGATAGATAGCCAGGAATGTCGATAGATAGATAGATAGATAGATAGATAGATAGATAGATAGATAGATAGATAGATAGATAGATAGATAGATAGATAGATAGATAGATAGATAGATAGATAGATAGATAGATAGATAGATAGATAGATAGATAGATAGATAGATAGATAGATAGATAGATAGATAGATAGATAGATAGATAGATATCCAGGTATGTAGATAGATAGACAGACAGACAGACAGACAGACAGACAGACAGACAGACATATAGATAGATAGATAGTAGATAGATAGATAGATAGATAGATAGATAGATAGATAGATAGATAGATAGATAGATAGATAGATAGATAGATAGATAGATAGATAGATAGATAGATAGATAGATAGATAGATAGATAGATGACAGGCAACCAGGAATGTAGATAGATAGATAGATAGATAGATAGATATAGATAGATAGATAGATAGATAGATAGATAGATAGATAGATAGATAGATAGATAGATAGATAGATAGATAGACAGCCGGGTATGTCGATAGATAGATAGATAGATAGATAGATAGATAGATAGATAGATAGATAGATAGATAGATAGATAGATAGATAGATAGATAGATAGATAGATAGATAGATAGATAGATAGATAGATAGATAGATAGATAGATAGATAGACAGACAGACAGACAGGAATGTCGATAGATAGATAGATAGATAGATAGATAGATAGATAGATAGATAGATAGATAGATAGATAGATAGATAGATAGATAGATAGATAGATAGATAGATAGATAGATAGATAGATAGATAGATAGATAGATAGATAGATAGATAGATAGATAGATAGATAGATAGATAGATAGATAGATAGATAGATAGATAGATAGATAGATAGATAGATAGATAGATAGATAGATAGCCAGGTATGTCGATAGATAGATAGCCAGGTATGTCGATAGATAGATAGCCAGGTATGTCGATAGATAGATAGAGATAGATAGATAGATAGATAGATAGATAGACAGACAGACAGACAGACAGGAATGTCGATAGATAGATAGATAGATAGATAGATAGATAGATAGATAGATAGATAGATAGATAGATAGATAGATAGATAGATAGATAGATAGATAGATAGATAGATAGACAGGCAACCAGGAATGTAGATAGATAGATAGATAGATAGCCAGGTATGTCGATAGAATAGATAGATAGATAGATAGCCAGGTATGTAGATAGATAGATAGATAGATAGATAGATAGATAGATAGATAGATAGATAGATAGATAGATAGATAGATAGATTAGATAGATAGATAGATAGATAGATATAGATAGATAGATAGATAGATAGATAGATAGATAGATAGATAGATAGATAGATAGATAGATAGATAGATAGATAGATAGATAGATAGATAGATAGATAGATAGACAGGCAACCAGGAATGTAGATAGATAGATAGATAGATAGATAGATAGATAGATAGATAGATAGATAGATAGATAGATAGATAGATAGATAGATAGATAGATAGATAGATAGATAGACAGCCGGGTATGTCGATAGATAGATAGATAGATAGATAGATAGATAGATAGATAGATAGATAGATAGATAGATAGATAGATAGATAGATAGATAGATAGATAGATAGATAGATAGATAGATAGATAGATAGATAGATAGATAGATAGACAGACAGACAGACAGACAGGAATGTCGATAGATAGATAGATAGATAGATAGATAGATAGAGATAGATAGATAGATAGATAGATAGATAGATAGATAGATAGATAGATAGATAGATAGATAGATAGATAGATAGATAGATAGATAGATAGATAGATAGATAGATAGATAGATAGATAGATAGATAGATAGATAGATAGATAGATAGATAGATAGATAGATAGATAGATAGATAGATAGATAGATAGATAGCCAGGTATGTCGATAGATAGATAGCCAGGTATGTCGATAGATAGATAGCCAGGTATGTCGATAGATAGATAGATAGATAGATAGATAGATAGATAGATAGATAGACAGACAGACAGACAGACAGGAATGTCGATAGATAGATAGATAGATAGATAGATAGATAGATAGATAGATAGATAGATAGATAGATAGATAGATAGATAGATAGATAGATGATAGATAGATAGATAGACAGGCAACCAGGAATGTAGATAGATAGATAGATAGATAGCCAGGTATGTCGATAGATAGATAGATAGATAGATAGCCAGGTATGTAGATAGATAGATAGATAGATAGATAGATAGATAGATAGATAGATAGATAGATAGATAGATAGATAGATAGATAGATAGATAGATAGATAGATAGATAGATAGATAGATAGATAGATAGATAGATAGATAGATAGATAGATAGATAGATAGATAGATAGATAGATAGATAGATAGATAGATAGATAGATAGATAGATAGATAGATAGATAGATAGATAGATAGATAGATAGATAGATATCCAGGTATGTAGATAGATAGACAGACAGACAGACAGACAGACAGACATATAGATAGATAGATAGATAGATAGATAGA
>NW_028187674.1:30000-32500 GCF_964204655.1 Triturus cristatus
AGGTATGTAGATAGATAGATAGATAGATAGATAGATAGATAGATAGATAGATAGATAGATAGATAGATAGATAGATAGATAGATAGATAGATAGATAGATAGATAGATAGATAGATAGATAGATAGATAGATAGATAGCCAGGTATGTCGATAGATAGATAGCCAGGTATGTCGATAGATAGATAGCCAGGTATGTAGATAGATAGATAGATAGATAGATAGATAGATAGATAGATAGATAGATAGATAGATAGATAGATAGATAGATAGATAGATAGATAGATAGATAGATAGATAGATAGATAGATAGATAGATAGACAGACAGACAGACAGACAGACAGACAGACAGACAGACAGACAGACAGGTATGTCGATAGATAGATAGATAGATAGATAGATAGATAGATAGATAGATAGATAGATAGATAGATAGATAGCCAGGTATGTCGATAGATAGATAGCCAGGTATGTCGATAGATAGATAGCCAGGTATGTCGATAGATAGATAGCCAGGTATGTAGATAGATAGATAGATAGATAGATAGATAGATAGATAGATAGATAGATAGATAGATAGATAGATAGATAGATAGATAGATAGATAGATAGATAGATAGATAGATAGATAGATAGATAGATAGATAGATAGATAGACAGACAGACAGACAGGTATGTCGATAGATAGATAGATAGATAGATAGATAGATAGATAGATAGATAGATAGATAGATAGATAGATAGATAGATAGACAGACAGACAGACAGACAGACAGACAGACAGACAGACAGGTATGTCGATAGATAGATAGATAGATAGATAGATAGATAGATAGATAGATAGATAGATAGATAGATAGATAGATAGACAGACAGACAGACAGACAGACAGACAGACAGACAGACAGGTATGTCGATAGATAGATAGATAGATAGCCAGGTATGTAGATAGATAGATAGATAGATAGATAGATAGATAGATAGATAGATAGATAGATAGATAGATAGATAGATAGATAGATAGATAGATAGATAGATAGATAGATAGATAGATAGATAGATAGATAGATAGATAGATAGATAGATAGATAGATAGATAGATAGATAGATAGATAGATAGATAGATAGATAGATAGATAGATAGATAGATAGATGGATGGATGGATGGATGGATAGATGGATAGATAGATAGATAGATAGATAGATAGATGGATGGATGGATAGAAAGGCAGCCAGGTATGTAGATAGATAGATAGATAGATAGATAGATAGATAGATAGATAGATAGATAGATAGATAGATAGATAGATAGATAGATAGATAGATAGATAGATAGATAGATAGATAGATAGATAGATAGATAGATAGATAGATAGATAGATAGATAGATAGATAGATAGATAGATAGATAGATAGATAGATAGATAGATTGATAGATAGATTGATAGATAGATAGATAGCCAGGTATGTAGATAGATAGATAGATAGCCAGGTATGTAGATAGATAGATAGATAGATAGATAGATAGATAGATAGATAGATAGATAGATAGATAGATAGATAGATAGATAGATAGATAGATAGATAGATAGATAGATAGATAGATAGATAGATAGATAGACAGACAGACAGACAGACAGACAGACAGACAGACAGACAGGTATGTCGATAGATGGATGGATAGATAGATAGATAGATAGATAGATAGATAGATAGATAGATAGATAGATAGATAGATAGATAGATAGATAGATAGACAGACAGATAGATAGACAGACAGACAGACAGACAGACAGACAGACAGACAGACAGACAGACAGACAGGTATGTCGATAGATGGATGGATAGATAGATAGATAGATAGATAGATAGATAGATAGATAGATAGATAGATAGATAGATAGATAGATAGATAGATAGATAGATGGATGGATGGATAGAAAGGCAGCCAGGTATGTCGATAGATAGATAGATAGATAGATAGATAGATAGATAGATAGATAGATAGATAGATAGATAGATAGATAGATAGATAGATAGATAGATAGATAGATAGATAGATAGATAGATAGATAGATAGATAGATAGATAGATAGATAGACAGACAGACAGACAGACAGACAGACAGACAGACAGACAGACAGACAGACAGACAGACAGGTATGTCGATAGATGGATGGATAGATAGATAGATAGATAGATAGATAGATAGATAGATAGATAGATAGATAGATAGATAGATAGATAGATGGATGGATGGATAGAAAGGCAGCCAGGTATGTCGATAGATAGATAGATAGATAGATAGATAGATAGATAGATAGATAGATAGATAGATAGATAGATAGATAGATAGATAGATAGATAGATAGATAGATAGATAGATAGATAGATAGATAGATAGATAGATAGATAGATAGATAGATAGATAGATAGATAGATAGATAGATAGATAGATAGATAGATAGATGGATGGATGGATGGATGGATAGAAAGGCAGCC
>NW_028187674.1:37500-42500 GCF_964204655.1 Triturus cristatus
AGACAGACAGACAGACAGACAGACAGACAGACAGACAGACAGGTATGTCGATAGATAGATAGATAGATAGATAGATAGATAGATAGATAGATAGATAGATAGATAGATAGATAGATAGATAGATAGATAGATAGATAGATAGATAGATAGATAGATAGATAGATAGATAGATAGATAGATAGATAGATAGATAGATAGATAGATAGATAGATAGATAGATAGCTAGATAGATAGATAGATTGATAGATAGATTGATAGATAGATAGATAGCCAGGTATGTAGATAGATAGATAGATAGCCAGGTATGTAGATAGATAGATAGATAGATAGATAGATAGATAGATAGATAGATAGATAGATAGATAGATAGATAGATAGATAGATAGATAGATAGATAGATAGATAGATAGATAGATAGATAGATAGATAGATAGATAGATAGATAGATAGATAGATAGATAGATAGATAGATAGATAGATAGATAGATAGATAGATAGATAGATAGATAGATAGATAGATAGATAGATAGATAGATAGATAGATAGCCAGGTATGTCGATAGATAGATAGCCAGGTATGTCGATAGATAGATAGCCAGGTATGTAGATAGATAGATAGATAGATAGATAGATAGATAGATAGATAGATAGATAGATAGATAGATAGATAGATAGATAGATAGATAGATAGATAGATAGATAGATAGATAGATAGATAGATAGATAGATAGATAGATAGATAGATAGATAGACAGACAGACAGACAGACAGACAGACAGACAGACAGACAGACAGACAGGTATGTCGATAGATAGATAGATAGATAGATAGATAGATAGATAGATAGATAGATAGATAGATAGATAGCCAGGTATGTCGATAGATAGATAGCCAGGTATGTCGATAGATAGATAGCCAGGTATGTCGATAGATAGATAGCCAGGTATGTAGATAGATAGATAGATAGATAGATAGATAGATAGATAGATAGATAGATAGATAGATAGATAGATAGATAGATAGATAGATAGATAGATAGATAGATAGATAGATAGATAGATAGATAGACAGACAGACAGACAGGTATGTCGATAGATAGATAGATAGATAGATAGATAGATAGATAGATAGATAGATAGATAGATAGATAGACAGACAGACAGACAGACAGACAGACAGACAGACAGACAGGTATGTCGATAGATAGATAGATAGATAGCCAGGTATGTAGATAGATAGATAGATAGATAGATAGATAGATAGATAGATAGATAGATAGATAGATAGATAGATAGATAGATAGATAGATAGATAGATAGATAGATAGATAGATAGATAGATAGATAGATAGATAGATAGATAGATAGATAGATAGATAGATAGATAGATAGATAGATAGATAGATAGATAGATAGATAGATAGATAGATAGATAGATAGATAGATAGATAGATGGATGGATGGATGGATGGATAGATGGATAGATAGATAGATAGATAGATAGATAGATAGATAGATGGATGGATGGATAGAAAGGCAGCCAGGTATGTAGATAGATAGATAGATAGATAGATAGATAGATAGATAGATAGATAGATAGATAGATAGATAGATAGATAGATAGATAGATAGATAGATAGATAGATAGATAGATAGATAGATAGATAGATAGATAGATAGATAGATAGATAGATAGATAGATAGATAGATAGATAGATAGATTGATAGATAGATTGATAGATAGATAGATAGCCAGGTATGTAGATAGATAGATAGATAGCCAGGTATGTAGATAGATAGATAGATAGATAGATAGATAGATAGATAGATAGATAGATAGATAGATAGATAGATAGATAGATAGATAGATAGATAGATAGATAGATAGATAGATAGATAGATAGATAGATAGATAGATAGATAGATAGATAGATAGATAGATAGATAGATAGATAGATAGATAGATAGATGGATGGATGGATGGATGGATGGATGGATAGAAAGGCAGCCAGGTATGTCGATAGATAGATAGATAGATAGATAGATAGATAGATAGATAGATAGATAGATAGATAGATAGATAGATAGATAGATAGATAGATAGATAGATAGACAGACAGACAGACAGACAGACAGACAGACAGGTATGTCGATAGATGGATGGATAGATAGATAGATAGATAGATAGATAGATAGATAGATAGATAGATAGATAGATAGATAGATAGATAGATAGATAGATAGATAGATAGATAGATAGATAGACAGACAGATAGATAGACAGACAGACAGACAGACAGACAGACAGACAGACAGACAGACAGACAGACAGGTATGTCGATAGATGGATGGATAGATAGATAGATAGATAGATAGATAGATAGATAGATAGATAGATAGATAGATAGATGGATGGATGGATAGAAAGGCAGCCAGGTATGTCGATAGATAGATAGATAGATAGATAGATAGATAGATAGATAGATAGATAGATAGATAGATAGATAGATAGATAGATAGATAGATAGATAGATAGATAGATAGATAGATAGACAGACAGATAGATAGACAGACAGACAGACAGACAGACAGACAGACAGACAGACAGACAGACAGACAGACAGACAGGTATGTCGATAGATGGATGGATAGATAGATAGATAGATAGATAGATAGATAGATAGATAGATAGATGGATGGATGGATAGAAAGGCAGCCAGGTATGTCGATAGATAGATAGATAGATAGATAGATAGATAGATAGATAGATAGATAGATAGATAGATAGATAGATAGATAGATAGATAGATAGATAGATAGATAGATAGCTAGATAGATAGATAGATTGATAGATAGATTGATAGATAGATAGATAGCCAGGTATGTAGATAGATAGATAGATAGCCAGGTATGTAGATAGATAGATAGATAGATAGATAGATAGATAGATAGATAGATAGATAGATAGATAGATAGATAGATAGATAGATAGATAGATAGATAGATAGATAGATAGATAGATAGATAGATAGATAGATAGATAGATAGATAGATAGATAGATAGATAGATAGATAGATAGATAGATAGATAGATAGATAGATAGATAGATAGATAGATAGATAGATAGATAGATAGATAGATAGATAGATAGATAGATAGATAGATAGATAGATAGATAGATAGATAGCCAGGTATGTCGATAGATAGATAGCCAGGTATGTCGATAGATAGATAGCCAGGTATGTAGATAGATAGATAGATAGATAGATAGATAGATAGATAGATAGATAGATAGATAGATAGATAGATAGATAGATAGATAGATAGATAGATAGATAGATAGATAGATAGATAGATAGATAGATAGATAGATAGATAGATAGATAGATAGATAGATAGATAGATAGATAGCCAGGTATGTAGATAGATAGATAGATAGATAGATAGATAGATAGATAGATAGATAGATAGATAGCCAGGTATGTCGATAGAAAGATAGCCAGGTATGTCGATAGATAGATAGCCAGGTATGTAGATAGATAGATAGATAGATAGATAGATAGATAGATAGATAGATAGATAGATAGATAGATAGATAGATAGATAGATAGATAGATAGATAGATAGATAGATAGATAGATAGATAGATAGATAGATAGATAGATAGATAGATAGATAGATAGATAGATAGATAGATAGATAGATAGATAGATAGATAGATAGATAGATAGATAGATAGATAGATAGATAGATAGCCAGGTATGTCGATAGATAGATAGCCAGGTATGTCGATAGATAGATAGCCAGGTATGTAGATAGATAGATAGATAGATAGATAGATAGATAGATAGATAGATAGATAGATAGATAGATAGATAGATAGATAGATAGATAGATAGATAGATAGATAGATAGATAGATAGATAGATAGATAGATAGATAGATAGATAGACAGACAGACAGACAGACAGACAGACAGACAGACAGACAGACAGACAGGTATGTCGATAGATAGATAGATAGATAGATAGATAGATAGATAGATAGATAGATAGCCAGGTATGTCGATAGATAGATAGCCAGGTATGTCGATAGATAGATAGCCAGGTATGTCGATAGATAGATAGCCAGGTATGTAGATAGATAGATAGATAGATAGATAGATAGATAGATAGATAGATAGATAGATAGATAGATAGATAGATAGATAGATAGATAGATAGATAGATAGATAGATAGATAGATAGATAGATAGACAGACAGACAGACAGGTATGTCGATAGATAGATAGATAGATAGATAGATAGATAGATAGATAGATAGATAGATAGATAGACAGACAGACAGACAGACAGACAGACAGACAGACAGACAGGTATGTCGATAGATAGATAGATAGATAGCCAGGTATGTAGATAGATAGATAGATAGATAGATAGATAGATAGATAGATAGATAGATAGATAGATAGATAGATAGATAGATAGATAGATAGATAGATAGATAGATAGATAGATAGATAGATAGATAGATAGATAGATAGATAGATAGATAGATAGATAGATAGATAGATAGATAGATAGATAGATAGATAGATAGATAGATAGATAGATGGATGGATGGATGGATGGATAGATGGATAGATAGATAGATAGATAGATAGATAGATAGATAGATGGATGGATGGATAGAAAGGCAGCCAGGTATGTAGATAGATAGATAGATAGATAGATAGATAGATAGATAGATAGATAGATAGATAGATAGATAGATAGATAGATAGATAGATAGATAGATAGATAGATAGATAGATAGATAGATAGATAGATAGATAGATAGATAGATAGATAGATAGATAGATAGATAGATAGATAGATAGATAGATAGATAGATAGATAGATAGATAGATTGATAGATAGATTGATAGATAGATAGATAGCCAGGTATGTAGATAGATAGATAGATAGCCAGGTATGTAGATAGATAGATAGATAGATAGAT
>NW_028187674.1:50000-55000 GCF_964204655.1 Triturus cristatus
GATAGATAGATAGATAGATAGATAGATAGATAGATAGATAGATAGATAGATAGATAGACAGACAGACAGACAGACAGACAGACAGACAGACAGACAGACAGACAGACAGACAGGTATGTCGATAGATGGATGGATAGATAGATAGATAGATAGATAGATAGATAGATAGATAGATAGATAGATAGATAGATAGATAGATAGATAGATAGATAGATAGATAGATAGATAGATAGATAGATAGATAGATAGATAGATAGATAGATAGATAGATAGATAGATAGATAGATAGATAGACAGACAGACAGACAGACAGACAGACAGGTATGTCGATAGATAGATAGATAGATAGATAGATAGATAGATAGATAGATAGATAGATAGATAGATAGATAGATAGATAGATAGATAGATAGATAGATAGATAGATAGATAGATAGATAGATAGATAGATAGATAGATAGATAGATAGATAGATAGATAGATAGATAGATAGCCAGGTATGTAGATAGATAGATAGATAGATAGATAGATAGATAGATAGATAGATAGATAGATAGCCAGGTATGTCGATAGAAAGATAGCCAGGTATGTCGATAGATAGATAGCCAGGTATGTAGATAGATAGATAGATAGATAGATAGATAGATAGATAGATAGATAGATAGATAGATAGATAGATAGATAGATAGATAGATAGATAGATAGATAGATAGATAGATAGATAGATAGATAGATAGATAGATAGATAGATAGATAGATAGATAGATAGATAGATAGATAGATAGATAGATAGATAGATAGATAGATAGATAGATAGATAGATAGATAGATAGATAGATAGCCAGGTATGTCGATAGATAGATAGCCAGGTATGTCGATAGATAGATAGCCAGGTATGTAGATAGATAGATAGATAGATAGATAGATAGATAGATAGATAGATAGATAGATAGATAGATAGATAGATAGATAGATAGATAGATAGATAGATAGATAGATAGATAGATAGATAGACAGACAGACAGACAGGTATGTCGATAGATAGATAGATAGATAGATAGATAGATAGATAGATAGATAGATAGATAGATAGATAGATAGATAGATAGATAGATAGATAGATAGATAGATAGACAGACAGACAGACAGACAGACAGACAGACAGACAGACAGACAGACAGACAGGTATGTCGATAGATAGATAGATAGATAGATAGATAGATAGATAGATAGATAGATAGATAGATAGATAGATAGATAGATAGATAGATAGATAGATAGATAGATAGATAGATAGATAGATAGATAGATAGATAGATAGATAGATAGATAGATAGATAGATAGATAGATAGATAGATAGATAGATAGATAGATAGATAGATAGCTAGATAGATAGATAGATTGATAGATAGATTGATAGATAGATAGATAGCCAGGTATGTAGATAGATAGATAGATAGCCAGGTATGTAGATAGATAGATAGATAGATAGATAGATAGATAGATAGATAGATAGATAGATAGATAGATAGATAGATAGATAGATAGATAGATAGATAGATAGATAGATAGATAGATAGATAGATAGATAGATAGATAGATAGATAGATAGATAGATAGATAGATAGATAGATAGATAGATAGATAGATAGATAGATAGATAGATAGATAGATAGATAGATAGATAGATAGATAGATAGATAGATAGATAGATAGATAGATAGATAGCCAGGTATGTCGATAGATAGATAGCCAGGTATGTCGATAGATAGATAGCCAGGTATGTAGATAGATAGATAGATAGATAGATAGATAGATAGATAGATAGATAGATAGATAGATAGATAGATAGATAGATAGATAGATAGATAGATAGATAGATAGATAGATAGATAGATAGATAGATAGATAGATAGACAGACAGACAGACAGACAGACAGACAGACAGACAGACAGACAGGTATGTCGATAGATAGATAGATAGATAGATAGATAGATAGATAGATAGATAGCCAGGTATGTCGATAGATAGATAGCCAGGTATGTCGATAGATAGATAGCCAGGTATGTCGATAGATAGATAGCCAGGTATGTAGATAGATAGATAGATAGATAGATAGATAGATAGATAGATAGATAGATAGATAGATAGATAGATAGATAGATAGATAGATAGATAGATAGATAGATAGATAGATAGATAGATAGATAGATAGATAGACAGACAGACAGACAGGTATGTCGATAGATAGATAGATAGATAGATAGATAGATAGATAGATAGATAGATAGATAGATAGATAGATAGACAGACAGACAGACAGACAGACAGACAGACAGACAGACAGGTATGTCGATAGATAGATAGATAGATAGCCAGGTATGTAGATAGATAGATAGATAGATAGATAGATAGATAGATAGATAGATAGATAGATAGATAGATAGATAGATAGATAGATAGATAGATAGATAGATAGATAGATAGATAGATAGATAGATAGATAGATAGATAGATAGATAGATAGATAGATAGATAGATAGATAGATGGATGGATGGATGGATGGATAGATGGATAGATAGATAGATAGATAGATAGATAGATAGATAGATGGATGGATGGATAGAAAGGCAGCCAGGTATGTAGATAGATAGATAGATAGATAGATAGATAGATAGATAGATAGATAGATAGATAGATAGATAGATAGATAGATAGATAGATAGATAGATAGATAGATAGATAGATAGATAGATAGATAGATAGATAGATAGATAGATAGATAGATAGATAGATAGATAGATAGATAGATTGATAGATAGATTGATAGATAGATAGATAGCCAGGTATGTAGATAGATAGATAGATAGCCAGGTATGTAGATAGATAGATAGATAGATAGATAGATAGATAGATAGATAGATAGATAGATAGATAGATAGATAGATAGATAGATAGATAGATAGATAGATAGATAGATAGATAGATAGATAGATAGACAGACAGACAGACAGACAGACAGACAGACAGACAGACAGGTATGTCGATAGATGGATGGATAGATAGATAGATAGATAGATAGATAGATAGATAGATAGATAGATAGATAGATAGATAGATAGATAGATAGATAGATAGATAGATAGATAGACAGACAGATAGATAGACAGACAGACAGACAGACAGACAGACAGACAGACAGACAGACAGACAGACAGACAGGTATGTCGATAGATGGATGGATAGATAGATAGATAGATAGATAGATAGATAGATAGATAGATAGATAGATAGATAGATAGATAGATAGATGGATGGATGGATAGAAAGGCAGCCAGGTATGTCGATAGATAGATAGATAGATAGATAGATAGATAGATAGATAGATAGATAGATAGATAGATAGATAGATAGATAGATAGATAGATAGATAGATAGATAGATAGATAGATAGATAGATAGATAGATAGATAGATAGATAGATAGATAGATAGATAGATAGATAGATAGATAGATAGATAGATAGATAGATAGATAGACAGACAGACAGACAGACAGACAGACAGACAGACAGACAGACAGACAGACAGACAGACAGACAGACAGGTATGTCGATAGATGGATGGATAGATAGATAGATAGATAGATAGATAGATAGATAGATAGATAGATAGATAGATAGATAGATAGATGGATGGATGGATAGAAAGGCAGCCAGGTATGTCGATAGATAGATAGATAGATAGATAGATAGATAGATAGATAGATAGATAGATAGATAGATAGATAGATAGATAGATAGATAGATAGATAGATAGATAGATAGATAGATAGATAGATAGATAGATAGATAGATAGATAGATAGATAGATAGATAGATAGATAGATAGATAGATAGATAGATAGATAGATAGATAGATGGATGGATGGATGGATGGATAGAAAGGCAGCCAGGTATGTCGATAGATAGATAGATAGATAGATAGATAGATAGATAGATAGATAGATAGATAGATAGATAGATAGATAGATAGATAGATAGATAGATAGATAGATAGATAGATAGATAGATAGATAGATAGATAGATAGATAGATAGATAGATAGATAGATAGATAGATAGATAGATAGATAGATAGATAGATAGATAGATAGCCAGGTATGTCGATAGATAGATAGCCAGGTATGTCGATAGATAGATAGCCAGGTATGTATGTAGATAGATAGATAGATAGATAGATAGATAGATAGATAGATAGATAGATAGCCAGGTATGTCGATAGATAGATAGCCAGGTATGTCGATAGATAGATAGCCAGGTATGTATGTAGATAGATAGATAGATAGATAGATAGATAGATAGATAGATAGATAGATAGATAGATAGATAGATAGATAGATAGATAGATAGATAGATAGATAGATAGATAGATAGATAGATAGATAGATAGACAGACAGACAGACAGACAGACAGACAGACAGACAGGTATGTCGATAGATAGATAGATAGATAGATAGATAGATAGATAGATAGATAGATAGATAGATAGATAGATAGATAGATAGATAGATAGATAGATAGATAGATAGATAGATAGATAGATAGATAGATAGATAGATAGATAGATAGATAGATAGATAGATAGATAGATAGATAGATAGACAGACAGACAGACAGACAGACAGACAGGTATGTCGATAGATGGATGGATAGATAGATAGATAGATAGATAGATAGATAGATAGATAGATAGATAGATAGATAGATAGATAGATAGATAGATAGATAGATAGATAGATAGATAGATAGATAGATAGATAGATAGATAGATAGATAGATAGATAGATAGATAGATAGCCAGGTATGTCGATAGATAGATAGCCAGGTATGTCGATAGATAGATAGCCAGGTATGTCGATAGATAGATAGCCAGGTATGTAGATAGATAGATAGATAGATAGATAGATAGATAGATAGATAGATAGATAGATAGATA
>NW_028187674.1:67500-70000 GCF_964204655.1 Triturus cristatus
GATAGATAGATAGATAGATAGACAGGCAACCAGGAATGTAGATAGATAGATAGATAGATAGATAGATAGATAGATAGATAGATAGATAGATAGATAGATAGATAGATAGATAGATAGATAGATAGATAGATAGATAGATAGATAGATAGGCAGCCGGGTATGTCGATAGATAGATAGATAGATAGATAGATAGATAGATAGATAGATAGATAGATAGATAGATAGATAGATAGATAGATAGATAGATAGATAGATAGATAGACAGACAGACAGGAATGTCGATAGATAGATAGATAGATAGATAGATAGATAGATAGATAGATAGATAGATAGATAGATAGATAGATAGATAGATAGATAGATAGATAGATAGATAGATAGATAGATAGATAGATAGATAGATAGATAGATAGATAGATAGATAGATAGATAGATAGATAGATAGATAGATAGCCAGGTATGTCGATAGATAGATAGCCAGGTATGTCGATAGATAGATAGCCAGGTATGTCGATAGATAGATAGCCAGGTATGTCGATAGATAGATGGATAGATGGATAGATAGATAGATAGATAGATAGATAGATAGATAGATAGATAGATAGATAGATAGATAGATAGATAGATAGATAGATAGATAGATAGATAGATAGATAGATAGATAGATAGATAGATAGATAGATAGATAGATAGATAGATAGATAGATAGATAGATAGATAGATAGATAGATAGACAGACAGACAGACAGACAGACAGACAGACAGACAGGTATGTCGATAGATAGATAGATAGATAGATAGATAGATAGATAGATAGATAGATAGATAGATAGATAGATAGATAGATAGATAGACAGACAGACAGACAGACAGACAGACAGACAGACAGACAGACAGACAGACAGGTATGTCGATAGATGGATGGATAGATAGATAGATAGATAGATAGATAGATAGATAGATAGATAGATAGATAGATAGATAGATAGATAGATAGATAGATAGATAGATAGATAGATAGATAGATAGATAGACAGACAGACAGACAGACAGACAGACAGACAGACAGACAGACAGACAGGTATGTCGATAGATGGATGGATAGATAGATAGATAGATAGATAGATAGATAGATAGATAGATAGATAGATAGATAGATAGATAGATAGATAGATAGATAGATAGATAGATAGATAGATAGATAGATAGATAGATAGATAGATAGATAGATAGATAGATAGATAGATAGATAGATAGCCAGGTATGTCGATAGATAGATAGCCAGGTATGTCGATAGATAGATAGCCAGGTATGTAGATAGATAGATAGATAGATAGATAGATAGATAGATAGATAGATAGATAGATAGATAGATAGATAGATAGATAGATAGATAGACAGACAGACAGACAGACAGACAGACAGACAGACAGACAGACAGACAGACAGGTATGTCGATAGATGGATGGATAGATAGATAGATAGATAGATAGATAGATAGATAGATAGATAGATAGATAGATAGATAGATAGATAGATAGATAGATAGATAGATAGATAGATAGATAGATAGATAGATAGATAGATAGATAGATAGATAGATAGATAGATAGATAGATAGATAGATAGATAGATAGATAGATAGATAGATAGATAGATAGATAGATAGATAGATAGATAGATAGATAGATAGATAGATAGATAGATAGATAGATAGATAGATAGATAGATAGCCAGGTATGTCGATAGATAGATAGCCAGGTATGTCGATAGATAGATAGCCAGGTATGTAGATAGATAGATAGATAGCCAGGTATGTAGATAGATAGATAGATAGATAGATAGATAGATAGATAGATAGATAGATAGATAGATAGATAGATAGATAGATAGATAGATAGATAGATAGATAGACAGACAGACAGACAGACAGACAGACAGACAGACAGACAGACAGACAGACAGACAGACAGACAGGTATGTCGATAGATGGATGGATAGATAGATAGATAGATAGATAGATAGATAGATAGATAGATAGATAGATAGATAGATAGATAGATAGATAGATAGATAGATAGATAGATAGATAGATAGATAGATAGATAGATAGATAGACAGACAGACAGACAGACAGACAGACAGACAGACAGACAGACAGACAGGTATGTCGATAGATGGATGGATAGATAGATAGATAGATAGATAGATAGATAGATAGATAGATAGATAGATAGATAGATAGATAGATAGATAGATAGATAGATAGATAGATAGATAGATAGATAGATAGATAGATAGATAGATAGATAGATAGATAGATAGATAGATAGATAGATAGATTGATAGATAGATAGATAGCCAGGTATGTAGATAGATAGATAGATAGCCAGGTATGTAGATAGATAGATAGATAGATAGATAGATAGATAGATAGATAGATAGATAGATAGATAGATAGATAGATAGATAGATAGATAGATAGATAGATAGATAGATA
>NW_028187674.1:77500-80000 GCF_964204655.1 Triturus cristatus
GATAGATAGATAGATAGATAGATAGATAGATAGATAGATAGATAGATAGATAGATAGATAGACAGACAGACAGACAGACAGACAGACAGACAGACAGGTATGTCGATAGATAGATAGATAGATAGATAGATAGATAGATAGATAGATAGATAGATAGATAGATAGATAGATAGATAGATAGACAGACAGACAGACAGACAGACAGACAGACAGACAGACAGACAGACAGACAGGTATGTCGATAGATGGATGGATAGATAGATAGATAGATAGATAGATAGATAGATAGATAGATAGATAGATAGATAGATAGATAGATAGATAGATAGATAGATAGATAGATAGATAGATAGATAGACAGACAGACAGACAGACAGACAGACAGACAGACAGACAGACAGACAGGTATGTCGATAGATGGATGGATAGATAGATAGATAGATAGATAGATAGATAGATAGATAGATAGATAGATAGATAGATAGATAGATAGATAGATAGATAGATAGATAGATAGATAGATAGATAGATAGATAGATAGATAGATAGATAGATAGATAGATAGATAGATAGATAGATAGATAGATAGATAGATAGATAGATAGATAGATAGCCAGGTATGTCGATAGATAGATAGCCAGGTATGTCGATAGATAGATAGCCAGGTATGTAGATAGATAGATAGATAGATAGATAGATAGATAGATAGATAGATAGATAGATAGATAGATAGATAGATAGATAGATAGACAGACAGACAGACAGACAGACAGACAGACAGACAGACAGACAGACAGACAGGTATGTCGATAGATGGATGGATAGATAGATAGATAGATAGATAGATAGATAGATAGATAGATAGATAGATAGATAGATAGATAGATAGATAGATAGATAGATAGATAGATAGATAGATAGATAGATAGATAGATAGATAGATAGATAGATAGATAGATAGATAGATAGATAGATAGATAGATAGATAGATAGATAGATAGATAGATAGATAGATAGATAGATAGATAGATAGATAGATAGATAGATAGATAGATAGATAGATAGATAGATAGATAGATAGATAGCCAGGTATGTCGATAGATAGATAGCCAGGTATGTCGATAGATAGATAGCCAGGTATGTAGATAGATAGATAGATAGCCAGGTATGTAGATAGATAGATAGATAGATAGATAGATAGATAGATAGATAGATAGATAGATAGATAGATAGATAGATAGATAGATAGATAGATAGATAGATAGATAGATAGATAGACAGACAGACAGACAGACAGACAGACAGACAGACAGACAGACAGACAGACAGACAGACAGACAGGTATGTCGATAGATGGATGGATAGATAGATAGATAGATAGATAGATAGATAGATAGATAGATAGATAGATAGATAGATAGATAGATAGATAGATAGATAGATAGATAGATAGATAGATAGATAGATAGACAGACAGACAGACAGACAGACAGACAGACAGACAGACAGACAGACAGGTATGTCGATAGATGGATGGATAGATAGATAGATAGATAGATAGATAGATAGATAGATAGATAGATAGATAGATAGATAGATAGATAGATAGATAGATAGATAGATAGATAGATAGATAGATAGATAGATAGATAGATAGATAGATAGATAGATAGATAGATAGATAGATAGATAGATAGATAGATTGATAGATAGATAGATAGCCAGGTATGTAGATAGATAGATAGATAGCCAGGTATGTAGATAGATAGATAGATAGATAGATAGATAGATAGATAGATAGATAGATAGATAGATAGATAGATAGATAGATAGATAGATAGATAGATAGATAGATAGATAGATAGATAGACAGACAGACAGACAGACAGACAGACAGACAGGTATGTCGATAGATGGATGGATAGATAGATAGATAGATAGATAGATAGATAGATAGATAGATAGATAGATAGATAGATAGATAGATAGATAGATAGATAGATAGATAGATAGATAGATAGATAGATAGATAGATAGATAGCCAGGTATGTAGATAGATAGATAGATAGATAGATAGATAGATAGATAGATAGATAGATAGATAGACAGACAGACAGACAGACAGACAGACAGACAGACAGACAGACAGGTATGTCGATAGATGGATAGATAGATAGATAGATAGATAGATAGATAGATAGATAGATAGATAGATAGATAGATAGATAGATAGATAGATAGATAGATAGATAGATAGATAGATAGATAGATAGATAGATAGATAGATAGATAGATAGATAGATAGATAGATAGACAGACAGACAGACAGACAGACAGGTATGTCGATAGATGGATGGATAGATAGATAGATAGATAGATAGATAGATAGATAGATAGATAGATAGATAGATAGATAGATAGATAGATAGATAGATAGATAGATAGATAGATAGATAGATAGATAGATAGATAGATAGATAGATAGATAGATAGATAGATA
>NW_028187674.1:102500-105295 GCF_964204655.1 Triturus cristatus
AGATAGCCAGGTATGTAGATAGATAGATAGCCAGGTATGTAGATAGATAGATAGATAGATAGATAGATAGATAGATAGATAGATAGATAGATAGATAGATAGATAGATAGATAGATAGATAGATAGATAGATAGATAGATAGATAGATAGATAGATAGATAGATAGATAGATAGCCAGGTATGTCGATAGATAGATAGAAAGGCAGCCAGGTATGTCGATAGATAGATAGAAAGGCAGCCAGGTATGTCGATAGATAGATAGAAAGGCAGCCAGGTATGTCGATAGATAGATAGAAAGGCAGCCGGGTATGTCGATAGATAGATAGATAGATAGATAGATAGATAGATAGATAGATAGATAGATAGATAGATAGATAGATAGATAGATAGATAGATAGATAGATAGATAGATAGATAGATAGATAGATAGATAGATAGATAGATAGATAGATAGCCAGGTATGTAGATAGATAGATAGCCAGGTATGTAGATAGATAGATAGATAGATAGATAGATAGATAGATAGATAGATAGATAGATAGATAGATAGATAGATAGATAGATAGATAGATAGATAGATAGATAGATAGATAGATAGATAGATAGATAGATAGATAGATAGATAGATAGATAGATAGATAGATAGATAGATAGATAGATAGATAGATAGCCAGGTATGTCGATAGATAGATAGCCAGGTATGTCGATAGATAGATAGCCAGGTATGTAGATAGATAGATAGATAGATAGATAGATAGATAGATAGATAGATAGATAGATAGATAGATAGATAGATAGATAGATAGATAGATAGATAGATAGATAGATAGATAGATAGATAGATAGATAGATAGATAGACAGACAGACAGACAGACAGACAGGTATGTCGATAGATAGATAGATAGATAGATAGATAGATAGATAGATAGATAGATAGATAGATAGATAGATAGATAGATAGATAGATAGATAGATAGATAGATAGATAGATAGATAGATAGATAGATAGATAGATAGATAGATAGATAGATAGATAGATAGATAGATAGATAGATAGATAGATAGATAGATAGATAGATAGATAGATAGATAGATAGATAGATAGATAGATAGATAGCCAGGTATGTCGATAGATAGATAGCCAGGTATGTCGATAGATAGATAGCCAGGTATGTCGATAGATAGATAGCCAGGTATGTAGATAGATAGATAGATAGATAGATAGATAGATAGATAGATAGATAGATAGATAGATAGATAGATAGATAGATAGATAGATAGATAGATAGATAGATAGATAGATAGATAGATAGATAGATAGATAGATAGATAGATAGATAGATAGATAGATAGATAGATAGATAGATAGATAGATAGATAGATAGATAGATAGATAGATAGATAGATAGATAGATAGATAGATAGATAGACAGGCAACCAGGAATGTAGATAGATAGATAGATAGATAGCCAGGAATGTCGATAGATAGATAGATAGATAGATAGATAGATAGATAGATAGATAGATAGATAGATAGATAGATAGATAGATAGATAGATAGATAGATAGATAGATTGATAGATAGATAGATAGATAGATAGATAGCCAGGTATGTAGATAGATAGATAGATAGATAGATAGATAGATAGATAGATAGATAGATAGATAGATAGATAGATAGATAGATAGATAGATAGATAGACAGACAGACAGACAGACAGACAGACAGACAGGTATGTCGATAGATAGATAGATAGATAGATAGATAGATAGATAGATAGATAGATAGATAGATAGATAGATAGATTGATAGATAGATAGATAGATAGATAGATAGATAGATAGATAGATAGGCAGCCGGGTATGTCGATAGATAGATAGATAGATAGATAGATAGATAGATAGATAGATAGATAGATAGATAGATAGATAGATAGATAGATAGATAGATAGATAGATAGATAGATAGATAGATAGATAGATAGATAGATAGATAGATAGATAGATAGATAGATAGATAGATAGATAGATAGATAGATAGCCAGGTATGTAGATAGATAGATAGCCAGGTATGTAGATAGATAGATAGATAGATAGATAGATAGATAGATAGATAGATAGATAGATAGATAGATAGATAGATAGATAGATAGATAGATAGATAGATAGATAGATAGCCAGGTAGATAGATAGATAGATAGATAGATAGATAGATAGATAGATAGATAGATAGATAGATAGATAGATAGATAGATAGATAGATAGATAGATAGATAGATAGATAGATAGATAGATAGATAGATAGATAGATAGATAGATAGATAGATAGATAGATAGATAGATAGATAGATAGATAGATAGCCAGGTATGTAGATAGATAGATAGATAGATAGATAGATAGATAGATAGATAGATAGATAGATAGATAGATAGATAGATAGATAGATAGATAGATAGATAGATAGATAGATAGATAGATAGATAGATAGGCAGCCAGGTATGTCGATAGATAGATAGATATCCAGATAGATATCCAGATAGATAGATAGATAGATAGATAGATAGATAGATAGATAGATAGATAGATAGATAGATAGCCAGGTATGTAGATAGCCAGGTATGTAGATAGCCAGGTATGTAGATAGATAGATAGATAGATAGCCAGGTATGTAGATAGATAGATAGATAGATAGATAGCCAGGTATGTAGATAGATAGATAGATAGATAGATAGATAGATAGATAGATAGATAGATAGATAGATAGATAGATAGATAGATAGATAGATAGATAGA
>NW_028187675.1:0-54815 GCF_964204655.1 Triturus cristatus
ACGAAAGTACACTTACAAACAGGCCAAAAGTACCCTTTCCCCTCCACCTACAACCAAACTGCTATTTTTCCCAGAAACTAGACATTCCCAACATTGCTCCCACACCCTAAACTCCTTCCCAAAAACCTAGAACACCCCAACATACCACCCCAAAAACGTGCATTACCGCGACCTCGCATAAGGCCTAAAGTCGCGTCCAAAATGCACTTTCAAACTAGGCCAAAACACCCCTTCCCCTCCATGAATTTTCTTCAAAACACTTGCAAACAAATTAGACTTTCCCACCTCTGATCCCAGCTAACTACATCCACTTGGAACCACCTGGAACACCCTGCAATCGAACCCCAAAAACATGTAAACACTCACATTTAACATGGGCTCCTATGGCAGCTCCTTCCTTCCTCGACTTTCACGAAAAACACCCTTCCCATCGATCGATTCCTCCCAATCTTCCTGCACACCCATGAATTCCCCCTCCTACCACTCACAGCAGCCCCGTTCCTCTGGAGCAAGTGGAACACCCTTAAAACCACTTCTCCACCACCCCAAAAACGCCCATTGGATAACATGGCGATTCAGGCCATCACTCAAAAAGTGCTTTTTTCGCACTTCCCCTACTTCGATCCTCTTGAAACTCACTGGGACATTAGTTCCAGCGATTATGAAGAATCTCAGCAAGAATTACACAAATCCATCCAGTGGAAGGGGTACGACTTTTGCGGCAAACACGCGCCCCCCGCAAACACGCAAAATCACCCCAAAATCAGCCAAATCTGGATCGATTTTTGCCAAACCACTGGAAACCTTCCCAACACCAAACCACACAAGTCCAAACCAAATCCAGCCAAATCGGACCAACCCAACCCAGCCAGACCAACACAAACCCTTCCAAAACACCAATATTGGCGAAACTGAATCGAGCCCTGAGCCCTAGACTCGGGGAAACCCTAGCAATTCCAACCTAAGCCCTAGACACCTTCCCAACCCTACCTCCTAACCCTAGACACCTCCCCAACCCTACCTCCTAACCCTACACACTCCTCTGAACCCTAAACACCTAACCGCAACGACGCACACTCCCCTAAACCCTAGAAACAAGCCTCAACCTACCCTCATACCCTAGTCCCCAGCCTTAAACCCTATTCCCAAGCCCCAAACCCTAGTCCGGAGCCCTAAAGACCCGTCCTGAGCCCTAAGCCCTACGTCCCAGCTCTAAGCCCTAACATCCCAGCCCTAAACCCTAAAGCCTAGTCTTACACACGAACCCTAAACCCTAGTCTCCAGTCCTACAAACTACCCTCCTTCCCTGCCCTAAACCCTGAAACCCAGTCCCGAACCCTAAAGCCTGGCCCTAAGCCCTAATCCCCGAGCTGCAGCCCTAGCCCGCAGCCCTAAGCCCTAGCAGGGAGCCCCGAACCCTAAAGCCTGGCCCTAAGCCCTAATCCCCAGCCCTAAAACACAAGCCTTCCACCCTCACTCTCACCCCTAAACACTCACAACAACCTTCCACCCTTATCCCAATTCCCACACACTTGCCCTGAGCCCTAAACCCTGGAATCCACATATAAGTCGCCCTCTTGTGGCTTTCATCTGCAATAACGCAGTACCGGCAATGTTAGCCAATGGCACGAAAGTGCACCTTGAAAACAGGCCCAAATTCGCATTTCCCCTCAACCTACGAGCAAACTACTATTTTTCTCAATAACTAGACATTCCCAACATACCTCCCAACCCCTTAAACACATTCCCAAAAATAGGGAACACCCCAAAATACCCTCCAAACAACCGCATTACCGCGACCTCTGGGCCAGCCAATGTTAGCCAATGGCACGAAAGTACACTTACAAAACAGGCCAAAAGTACCCTTTCCCCTCCACCTACAACCAAACTGCTATTTTTCCCAGAAACTAGACATTCCCAACATTGCTCCCACACCCCTAAACTCCTTCCCAAAAACCTAGAACACCCCAACATACCACCCCAAAAACGTGCATTACCGCGACCTCGCATAAGGCCTAAAGTCGCGTCCAAAATGCACTTTCAAACTAGGCCCAAAACACCCCTTCCCCTCCATGAATTTTCTTCAAAACACTTGCAAACAAAATTAGACTTTCCCACCTCTGATCCCAGCTAACTACATCCACTTGGAACCACCTGGAACACCCTGCAATCGAACCCCAAAAACATGTAAACACTCACATTTAACATGGGCTCCTATGGCAGCTCCTTCCTTCCTCGACTTTCACGAAAAACACCCTTCCCATCGATCGATTCCTCCCAATCTTCCTGCACACCCATGAATTCCCCCTCCCTACCACTCACAGCAGCCCCGTTCCTCTGGAGCAAGTGGAACACCCTTAAAACCACTTCTCCACCACCCCAAAAACGCCCATTGGATAACATGGCGATTCAGGCCATCACTCAAAAAGTGCTTTTTTCGCACTTCCCCTACTTCGATCCTCTTGAAACTCACTGGGACATTAGTTCCAGCGATTATGAAGAATCTCAGCAAGAATTACACAAATCCATCCAGTGGAAGGGGTACGACTTTTGCGGCAAACACGCGCCCCCCGCAAACACGCAAAATCACCCCAAAATCAGCCAAATCTGGATCGATTTTTGCCAAACCACTGGAAAACCTTCCCAACACCAAACCACACAAGTCCAAACCAAATCCAGCCAAATCGGACCAACCCCAACCCAGCCAGACCAACACAAACCCTTCCAAAACACCAATATTGGCGAAACTGAATCGAGCCCTGAGCCCTAGACTCGGGGAAACCCTAGCAATTCCAACCCTAAGCCCTAGACACCTTCCCAACCCTACCTCCTAACCCTAGACACCTCCCCAACCCTACCTCCTAACCCTACACACTCCTCTGAACCCTAAACACCTAACCGCAACGACGCACACTCCCCTAAACCCTAGAAACAAGCCTCAACCCTACCCTCATACCCTAGTCCCCAGCCTTAAACCCTATTCCCAAGCCCCAAACCCTAGTCCGGAGCCCTAAAGACCCGTCCTGAGCCCTAAGCCCTACGTCCCAGCTCTAAGCCCTAACATCCCAGCCCTAAACCCTAAAGCCTAGTCTTACACACGAACCCTAAACCCTAGTCTCCAGTCCTACAAACTACCCTCCTTCCCTGCCCTAAACCCTGAAACCCAGTCCCGAACCCTAAAGCCTGGCCCTAAGCCCTAATCCCCGAGCCTGCAGCCCTAGCCCGCAGCCCTAAGCCCTAGCAGGGAGCCCCGAACCCTAAAGCCTGGCCCTAAGCCCTAATCCCCAGCCCTAAAACACAAGCCTTCCACCCTCACTCTCACCCCTAAACACTCACAACAACCCTTCCACCCTTATCCCAATTCCCACACACTTGCCCTGAGCCCTAAACCCTGGAATCCACATATAAGTCGCCCTCTTGTGGCTTTCATCTGCAATAACGCAGTACCGGCAATGTTAGCCAATGGCACGAAAGTGCACCTTGAAAACAGGCCCAAATTCGCATTTCCCCTCAACCTACGAGCAAACTACTATTTTTCTCAATAACTAGACATTCCCAACATACCTCCCAACCCTTAAACACATTCCCAAAAATAGGGAACACCCCAAAATACCCTCCCAAACAACCGCATTACCGCGACCTCTGGGCCAGCCAATGTTAGCCAATGGCACGAAAGTACACTTACAAAACAGGCCAAAAGTACCCTTTCCCCTCCACCTACAACCAAACTGCTATTTTTCCCAGAAACTAGACATTCCCAACATTGCTCCCACACCCCTAAACTCCTTCCCAAAAACCTAGAACACCCCAACATACCACCCCAAAAACGTGCATTACCGCGACCTCGCATAAGGCCTAAAGTCGCGTCCAAAATGCACTTTCAAACTAGGCCCAAAACACCCCTTCCCCTCCATGAATTTTCTTCAAAACACTTGCAAACAAAATTAGACTTTCCCACCTCTGATCCCAGCTAACTACATCCACTTGGAACCACCTGGAACACCCTGCAATCGAACCCCAAAAACATGTAAACACTCACATTTAACATGGGCTCCTATGGCAGCTCCTTCCTTCCTCGACTTTCACGAAAAACACCCTTCCCATCGATCGATTCCTCCCAATCTTCCTGCACACCCATGAATTCCCCCTCCCTACCACTCACAGCAGCCCCGTTCCTCTGGAGCAAGTGGAACACCCTTAAAACCACTTCTCCACCACCCCAAAAACGCCCATTGGATAACATGGCGATTCAGGCCATCACTCAAAAAGTGCTTTTTTCGCACTTCCCCTACTCGATCCTCTTGAAACTCACTGGGACATTAGTTCCAGCGATTATGAAGAATCTCAGCAAGAATTACACAAATCCATCCAGTGGAAGGGGTACGACTTTTGCGGCAAACACGCGCCCCCCGCAAACACGCAAAATCACCCCAAAATCAGCCAAATCTGGATCGATTTTTGCCAAACCACTGGAAAACCTTCCCAACACCAAACCACACAAGTCCAAACCAAATCCAGCCAAATCGGACCAACCCCAACCCAGCCAGACCAACACAAACCCTTCCAAAACACCAATATTGGCGAAACTGAATCGAGCCCTGAGCCCTAGACTCGGGGAAACCCTAGCAATTCCAACCCTAAGCCCTAGACACCTTCCCAACCCTACCTCCTAACCCTAGACACCTCCCCAACCCTACCTCCTAACCCTACACACTCCTCTGAACCCTAAACACCTAACCGCAACGACGCACACTCCCCTAAACCCTAGAAACAAGCCTCAACCCTACCCTCATACCCTAGTCCCCAGCCTTAAACCCTATTCCCAAGCCCCAAACCCTAGTCCGGAGCCCTAAAGACCCGTCCTGAGCCCTAAGCCCTACGTCCCAGCTCTAAGCCCTAACATCCCAGCCCTAAACCCTAAAGCCTAGTCTTACACACGAACCCTAAACCCTAGTCTCCAGTCCTACAAACTACCCTCCTTCCCTGCCCTAAACCCTGAAACCCAGTCCGAACCCTAAAGCCTGGCCCTAAGCCCTAATCCCGAGCCTGCAGCCCTAGCCGCAGCCCTAAGCCCTAGCAGGGAGCCCCGAACCCTAAAGCCTGGCCCTAAGCCCTAATCCCCAGCCCTAAAACACAAGCCTTCCACCCTCACTCTCACCCCTAAACACTCACAACAACCCTTCCACCCTTATCCCAATTCCCACACACTTGCCCTGAGCCCTAAACCCTGGAATCCACATATAAGTCGCCCTCTTGTGGCTTTCATCTGCAATAACGCAGTACCGGCAATGTTAGCCAATGGCACGAAAGTGCACCTTGAAAACAGGCCCAAATTCGCATTTCCCCTCAACCTACGAGCAAACTACTATTTTTCTCAATAACTAGACATTCCCAACATACCTCCCAACCCCTTAAACACATTCCCAAAAATAGGGAACACCCCAAAATACCCTCCCAAACAACCGCATTACCGCGACCTCTGGGCCAGCCAATGTTAGCCAATGGCACGAAAGTACACTTACAAAACAGGCCAAAAGTACCCTTTCCCCTCCACCTACAACCAAACTGCTATTTTTCCCAGAAACTAGACATTCCCAACATTGCTCCCACACCCCTAAACTCCTTCCCAAAAACCTAGAACACCCCAACATACCACCCCAAAAACGTGCATTACCGCGACCTCGCATAAGGCCTAAAGTCGCGTCCAAAATGCACTTTCAAACTAGGCCCAAAACACCCCTTCCCCTCCATGAATTTTCTTCAAAACACTTGCAAACAAAATTAGACTTTCCCACCTCTGATCCCAGCTAACTACATCCACTTGGAACCACCTGGAACACCCTGCAATCGAACCCCAAAAACATGTAAACACTCACATTTAACATGGGCTCCTATGGCAGCTCCTTCCTTCCTCGACTTTCACGAAAAACACCCTTCCCATCGATCGATTCCTCCCAATCTTCCTGCACACCCATGAATTCCCCCTCCCTACCACTCACAGCAGCCCCGTTCCTCTGGAGCAAGTGGAACACCCTTAAAACCACTTCTCCACCACCCCAAAAACGCCCATTGGATAACATGGCGATTCAGGCCATCACTCAAAAAGTGCTTTTTTCGCACTTCCCTACTTCGATCCTCTTGAAACTCACTGGGACATTAGTTCCAGCGATTATGAAGAATCTCAGCAAGAATTACACAAATCCATCCAGTGGAAGGGGTACGACTTTTGCGGCAAACACGCGCCCCCGCAAACACGCAAATCACCCCAAAATCAGCCAAATCTGGATCGATTTTTGCCAAACCACTGGAAAACCTTCCCAACACCAAACCACACAAGTCCAAACCAAATCCAGCCAAATCGGACCAACCCCAACCCAGCCAGACCAACACAAACCCTTCCAAAACACCAATATTGGCGAAACTGAATCGAGCCCTGAGCCCTAGACCTCGGGGAAACCCTAGCAATTCCAACCCTAAGCCCTAGACACCTTCCCAACCCTACCTCCTAACCCTAGACACCTCCCCAACCCTACCTCCTAACCCTACACACTCCTCTGAACCCTAAACACCTAACCGCAACGACGCACACTCCCCTAAACCCTAGAAACAAGCCTCAACCCTACCCTCATACCCTAGTCCCCAGCCTTAAACCCTATTCCCAAGCCCCAAACCCTAGTCCGGAGCCCTAAAGACCCGTCCTGAGCCCTAAGCCCTACGTCCCAGCTCTAAGCCCTAACATCCCAGCCCTAAACCCTAAAGCCTAGTCTTACACACGAACCCTAAACCCTAGTCTCCAGTCCTACAAACTACCCTCCTTCCCTGCCCTAAACCCTGAAACCCAGTCCCGAACCCTAAAGCCTGGCCCTAAGCCCTAATCCCCGAGCCTGCAGCCCTAGCCCGCAGCCCTAAGCCCTAGCAGGGAGCCCCGAACCCTAAAGCCTGGCCCTAAGCCCTAATCCCCAGCCCTAAAACACAAGCCTTCCACCCTCACTCTCACCCCTAAACACTCACAACAACCCTTCCACCCTTATCCAATTCCCACACACTTGCCCTGAGCCCTAAACCCTGGAATCCACATATAAGTCGCCCTCTTGTGGCTTTCATCTGCAATAACGCAGTACCGGCAATGTTAGCCAATGGCACGAAAGTGCACCTTGAAAACAGGCCCAAATTCGCATTTCCCCTCAACCTACGAGCAAACTACTATTTTTCTCAATAACTAGACATTCCCAACATACCTCCCAACCCCTTAAACACATTCCCAAAAATAGGGAACACCCCAAAATACCCTCCCAAACAACCGCATTACCGCGACCTCTGGGCCAGCCAATGTTAGCCAATGGCACGAAAGTACACTTACAAAACAGGCCAAAAGTACCCTTTCCCCTCCACCTACAACCAAACTGCTATTTTTCCCAGAAACTAGACATTCCCAACATTGCTCCCACACCCCTAAACTCCTTCCCAAAAACCTAGAACACCCCAACATACCACCCCAAAAACGTGCATTACCGCGACCTCGCATAAGGCCTAAAGTCGCGTCCAAAATGCACTTTCAAACTAGGCCCAAAACACCCCTTCCCCTCCATGAATTTTCTTCAAAACACTTGCAAACAAAATTAGACTTTCCCACCTCTGATCCCAGCTAACTACATCCACTTGGAACCACCTGGAACACCCTGCAATCGAACCCCAAAAACATGTAAACACTCACATTTAACATGGGCTCCTATGGCAGCTCCTTCCTTCCTCGACTTTCACGAAAAACACCCTTCCCATCGATCGATTCCTCCCAATCTTCCTGCACACCATGAATTCCCCTCCCTACCACTCACAGCAGCCCCGTTCCTCTGGAGCAAGTGGAACACCCTTAAAACCACTTCTCCACCACCCCAAAAACGCCCATTGGATAACATGGCGATTCAGGCCATCACTCAAAAAGTGCTTTTTTCGCACTTCCCCTACTTCGATCCTCTTGAAACTCACTGGACATTAGTTCCAGCGATTATGAAGAATCTCAGCAAGAATTACACAAATCCATCCAGTGGAAGGGGTACGACTTTTGCGGCAAACACGCGCCCCCCGCAAACACGCAAAATCACCCCAAAATCAGCCAAATCTGGATCGATTTTTGCCAAACCACTGGAAAACCTTCCCAACACCAAACCACACAAGTCAAACCAAATCCAGCCAAATCGGACCAACCCCAACCCAGCCAGACCAACACAAACCCTTCCAAAACACCAATATTGGCGAAACTGAATCGAGCCCTGAGCCCTAGACTCGGGGAAACCCTAGCAATTCCAACCCTAAGCCCTAGACACCTTCCCAACCCTACCTCCTAACCCTAGACACCTCCCCAACCCTACCTCCTAACCCTACACACTCCTCTGAACCCTAAACACCTAACCGCAACGACGCACACTCCCCTAAACCCTAGAAACAAGCCTCAACCCTACCCTCATACCCTAGTCCCCAGCCTTAAACCCTATTCCCAAGCCCCAAACCCTAGTCCGGAGCCCTAAAGACCCGTCCTGAGCCCTAAGCCCTACGTCCCAGCTCTAAGCCCTAACATCCCAGCCTAAACCCTAAAGCCTAGTCTTACACACGAACCCTAAACCCTAGTCTCCAGTCCTACAAACTACCCTCCTTCCCTGCCCTAAACCCTGAAACCCAGTCCCGAACCCTAAAGCCTGGCCCTAAGCCCTAATCCCCGAGCCTGCAGCCCTAGCCCGCAGCCCTAAGCCCTAGCAGGGAGCCCCGAACCCTAAAGCCTGGCCCTAAGCCCTAATCCCCAGCCCTAAAACACAAGCCTTCCCACCCTCACTCTCACCCCTAAACACTCACAACAACCCTTCCACCCTTATCCCAATTCCCACACACTTGCCCTGAGCCCTAAACCCTGGAATCCACATATAAGTCGCCCTCTTGTGGCTTTCATCTGCAATAACGCAGTACCGGCAATGTTAGCCAATGGCACGAAAGTGCACCTTGAAAACAGGCCCAAATTCGCATTTCCCTCAACCTACGAGCAAACTACTATTTTTCTCAATAACTAGACATTCCCAACATACCTCCCAACCCCTTAAACACATTCCCAAAAATAGGGAACACCCCAAAATACCCTCCCAAACAACCGCATTACCGCGACCTCTGGGCCAGCCAATGTTAGCCAATGGCACGAAAGTACACTTACAAAACAGGCCAAAAGTACCCTTTCCCCTCCACCTACAACCAAACTGCTATTTTTCCCAGAAACTAGACATTCCCAACATTGCTCCCACACCCTAAACTCCTTCCCAAAAACCTAGAACACCCCAACATACCACCCCAAAAACGTGCATTACCGCGACCTCGCATAAGGCCTAAAGTCGCGTCCAAAATGCACTTTCAAACTAGGCCCAAAACACCCCTTCCCCTCCATGAATTTTCTTCAAAACACTTGCAAACAAAATTAGACTTTCCCACCTCTGATCCCAGCTAACTACATCCACTTGGAACCACCTGGAACACCCTGCAATCGAACCCCAAAAACATGTAAACACTCACATTTAACATGGGGCTCCTATGGCAGCTCCCTTCCTTCCTCGACTTTCACGAAAAACACCCTTCCCATCGATCGATTCCTCCCAATCTTCCTGCACACCCATGAATTCCCCCTCCCTACCACTCACAGCAGCCCCGTTCCTCTGGAGCAAGTGGAACACCCTTAAAACCACTTCTCCACCACCCCAAAAACGCCCATTGGATAACATGGCGATTCAGGCCATCACTCAAAAAGTGCTTTTTCGCACTTCCCCTACTTCGATCCTCTTGAAACTCACTGGGACATTAGTTCCAGCGATTATGAAGAATCTCAGCAAGAATTACACAAATCCATCCAGTGGAAGGGGTACGACTTTTGCGGCAAACACGCGCCCCCCGCAAACACGCAAAATCACCCCAAAATCAGCCAAATCTGGATCGATTTTTGCCAAACCACTGGAAAACCTTCCCAACACCAAACCACACAAGTCCAAACCAAATCCAGCCAAATCGGACCAACCCCAACCCAGCCAGACCAACACAAACCCTTCCAAAACACCAATATTGGCGAAACTGAATCGAGCCCTGAGCCCTAGACTCGGGGAAACCCTAGCAATTCCAACCCTAAGCCCTAGACACCTTCCCAACCCTACCTCCTAACCCTAGACACCTCCCCAACCCTACCTCCTAACCCTACACACTCCTCTGAACCCTAAACACCTAACCGCAACGACGCACACTCCCCTAAACCCTAGAAACAAGCCTCAACCCTACCCTCATACCCTAGTCCCCAGCCTTAAACCCTATTCCCAAGCCCCAAACCCTAGTCCGGAGCCCTAAAGACCCGTCCTGAGCCTAAGCCCTACGTCCCAGCTCTAAGCCCTAACATCCCAGCCCTAAACCCTAAAGCCTAGTCTTACACACGAACCCTAAACCCTAGTCTCCAGTCCTACAAACTACCCTCCTTCCTGCCCTAAACCCTGAAACCCAGTCCCGAACCCTAAAGCCTGGCCCTAAGCCCTAATCCCCGAGCCTGCAGCCCTAGCCCGCAGCCCTAAGCCCTAGCAGGGAGCCCCGAACCCTAAAGCCTGGCCCTAAGCCCTAATCCCCAGCCCTAAAACACAAGCCTTCCCACCCTCACTCTCACCCCTAAACACTCACAACAACCCTTCCACCCTTATCCCAATTCCCACACACTTGCCCTGAGCCCTAAACCCTGGAATCCACATATAAGTCGCCCTCTTGTGGCTTTCATCTGCAATAACGCAGTACCGGCAATGTTAGCCAATGGCACGAAAGTGCACCTTGAAAACAGGCCCAAATTCGCATTTCCCCTCAACCTACGAGCAAACTACTATTTTTCTCAATAACTAGACATTCCCAACATACCTCCCAACCCCTTAAACACATTCCCAAAAATAGGGAACACCCCAAAATACCCTCCCAAACAACCGCATTACCGCGACCTCTGGGCCAGCCAATGTTAGCCAATGGCACGAAAGTACACTTACAAAACAGGCCAAAAGTACCCTTTCCCCTCCACCTACAACCAAACTGCTATTTTTCCCAGAAACTAGACATTCCCAACATTGCTCCCACACCCCTAAACTCCTTCCCAAAAACCTAGAACACCCCAACATACCACCCCAAAAACGTGCATTACCGCGACCTCGCATAAGGCCTAAAGTCGCGTCCAAAATGCACTTTCAAACTAGGCCCAAAACACCCCTTCCCCTCCATGAATTTTCTTCAAACACTTGCAAACAAAATTAGACTTTCCACCTCTGATCCCAGCTAACTACATCCACTTGGAACCACCTGGAACACCCTGCAATCGAACCCCAAAAACATGTAAACACTCACATTTAACATGGGCTCCTATGGCAGCTCCTTCCTTCCTCGACTTTCACGAAAAACACCCTTCCCATCGATCGATTCCTCCCAATCTTCCTGCACACCCATGAATTCCCCCTCCCTACCACTCACAGCAGCCCCGTTCCTCTGGAGCAAGTGGAACACCCTTAAAACCACTTCTCCACCACCCCAAAAACGCCCATTGGATAACATGGCGATTCAGGCCATCACTCAAAAAGTGCTTTTTTCGCACTTCCCTACTTCGATCCTCTTGAAACTCACTGGGACATTAGTTCCAGCGATTATGAAGAATCTCAGCAAGAATTACACAAATCCATCCAGTGGAAGGGGTACGACTTTTGCGGCAAACACGCGCCCCCCGCAAACACGCAAAATCACCCCAAAATCAGCCAAATCTGGATCGATTTTTGCCAAACCACTGGAAAACCTTCCCAACACCAAACCACACAAGTCCAAACCAAATCCAGCCAAATCGGACCAACCCCAACCCAGCCAGACCAACACAAACCCTTCCAAAACACCAATATTGGCGAAACTGAATCGAGCCCTGAGCCCTAGACTCGGGGAAACCCTAGCAATTCCAACCCTAAGCCCTAGACACCTTCCCAACCCTACCTCCTAACCCTAGACACCTCCCCAACCCTACCTCCTAACCCTACACACTCCTCTGAACCCTAAACACCTAACCGCAACGACGCACACTCCCCTAAACCCTAGAAACAAGCCTCAACCCTACCCTCATACCCTAGTCCCAGCCTTAAACCCTATTCCCAAGCCCCAAACCCTAGTCCGGAGCCCTAAAGACCCGTCCTGAGCCCTAAGCCCTACGTCCCAGCTCTAAGCCCTAACATCCCAGCCCTAAACCCTAAAGCCTAGTCTTACACACGAACCCTAAACCCTAGTCTCCAGTCCTACAAACTACCCTCCTTCCCTGCCCTAAACCCTGAAACCCAGTCCCGAACCCTAAAGCCTGGCCCTAAGCCCTAATCCCCGAGCCTGCAGCCCTAGCCCGCAGCCCTAAGCCCTAGCAGGGAGCCCCGAACCCTAAAGCCTGGCCCTAAGCCCTAATCCCCAGCCCTAAAACACAAGCCTTCCACCCTCACTCTCACCCCTAAACACTCACAACAACCCTTCCACCCTTATCCCAATTCCCACACACTTGCCCTGAGCCCTAAACCCTGGAATCCACATATAAGTCGCCCTCTTGTGGCTTTCATCTGCAATAACGCAGTACCGGCAATGTTAGCCAATGGCACGAAAGTGCACCTTGAAAACAGGCCCAAATTCGCATTTCCCCTCAACCTACGAGCAAACTACTATTTTTCTCAATAACTAGACATTCCCAACATACCTCCCAACCCCTTAAACACATTCCCAAAAATAGGGAACACCCCAAAATACCCTCCCAAACAACCGCATTACCGCGACCTCTGGGCCAGCCAATGTTAGCCAATGGCACGAAAGTACACTTACAAAACAGGCCAAAAGTACCCTTTCCCCTCCACCTACAACCAAACTGCTATTTTTCCCAGAAACTAGACATTCCCAACATTGCTCCCACACCCCTAAACTCCTTCCCAAAAACCTAGAACACCCCAACATACCACCCCAAAAACGTGCATTACCGCGACCTCGCATAAGGCCTAAAGTCGCGTCCAAAATGCACTTTCAAACTAGGCCCAAAACACCCCTTCCCCTCCATGAATTTTCTTCAAAACACTTGCAAACAAAATTAGACTTTCCCACCTCTGATCCCAGCTAACTACATCCACTTGGAACCACCTGGAACACCCTGCAATCGAACCCCAAAAACATGTAAACACTCACATTTAACATGGGCTCCTATGGCAGCTCCTTCCTTCCTCGACTTTCACGAAAAACACCCTTCCCATCGATCGATTCCTCCCAATCTTCCTGCACACCCATGAATTCCCCCTCCCTACCACTCACAGCAGCCCCGTTCCTCTGGAGCAAGTGGAACACCCTTAAAACCACTTCTCCACCACCCCAAAAACGCCCATTGGATAACATGGCGATTCAGGCCATCACTCAAAAAGTGCTTTTTTCGCACTTCCCCTACTTCGATCCTCTTGAAACTCACTGGGACATTAGTTCCAGCGATTATGAAGAATCTCAGCAAGAATTACACAAATCCATCCAGTGGAAGGGGTACGACTTTTGCGGCAAACACGCGCCCCCCGCAAACACGCAAAATCACCCCAAAATCAGCCAAATCTGGATCGATTTTTGCCAAACCACTGGAAAACCTTCCCAACACCAAACCACACAAGTCCAAACCAAATCCAGCCAAATCGGACCAACCCCAACCCAGCCAGACCAACACAAACCCTTCCAAAACACCAATATTGGCGAAACTGAATCGAGCCCTGAGCCCTAGACTCGGGGAAACCCTAGCAATTCCAACCCTAAGCCCTAGACACCTTCCCAACCCTACCTCCTAACCCTAGACACCTCCCCAACCCTACCTCCTAACCCTACACACTCCTCTGAACCCTAAACACCTAACCGCAACGACGCACACTCCCCTAAACCCTAGAAACAAGCCTCAACCCTACCCTCATACCCTAGTCCCCAGCCTTAAACCCTATTCCCAAGCCCCAAACCCTAGTCCGGAGCCCTAAAGACCCGTCCTGAGCCCTAAGCCCTACGTCCCAGCTCTAAGCCCTAACATCCCAGCCCTAAACCCTAAAGCCTAGTCTTACACACGAACCCTAAACCCTAGTCTCCAGTCCTACAAACTACCCTCCTTCCCTGCCCTAAACCCTGAAACCCAGTCCCGAACCCTAAAGCCTGGCCCTAAGCCCTAATCCCCGAGCCTGCAGCCCTAGCCCGCAGCCCTAAGCCCTAGCAGGGAGCCCCGAACCCTAAAGCCTGGCCCTAAGCCCTAATCCCCAGCCCTAAAACACAAGCCTTCCACCCTCACTCTCACCCCTAAACACTCACAACAACCCTTCCACCCTTATCCCAATTCCCACACACTTGCCCTGAGCCCTAAACCCTGGAATCCACATATAAGTCGCCCTCTTGTGGCTTTCATCTGCAATAACGCAGTACCGGCAATGTTAGCCAATGGCACGAAAGTGCACCTTGAAAACAGGCCCAAATTCGCATTTCCCCTCAACCTACGAGCAAACTACTATTTTTCTCAATAACTAGACATTCCCAACATACCTCCCAACCCCTTAAACACATTCCCAAAAATAGGGAACACCCCAAAATACCCTCCCAAACAACCGCATTACCGCGACCTCTGGGCCAGCCAATGTTAGCCAATGGCACGAAAGTACACTTACAAAACAGGCCAAAAGTACCCTTTCCCCTCCACCTACAACCAAACTGCTATTTTTCCCAGAAACTAGACATTCCCAACATTGCTCCCACACCCCTAAACTCCTTCCCAAAAACCTAGAACACCCCAACATACCACCCCAAAAACGTGCATTACCGCGACCTCGCATAAGGCCTAAAGTCGCGTCCAAAATGCACTTTCAAACTAGGCCCAAAACACCCCTTCCCCTCCATGAATTTTCTTCAAAACACTTGCAAACAAAATTAGACTTTCCCACCTCTGATCCCAGCTAACTACATCCACTTGGAACCACCTGGAACACCCTGCAATCGAACCCCAAAAACATGTAAACACTCACATTTAACATGGGCTCCTATGGCAGCTCCTTCCTTCCTCGACTTTCACGAAAAACACCCTTCCCATCGATCGATTCCTCCCAATCTTCCTGCACACCCATGAATTCCCCCTCCCTACCACTCACAGCAGCCCCGTTCCTCTGGAGCAAGTGGAACACCCTTAAAACCACTTCTCCACCACCCCAAAAACGCCCATTGGATAACATGGCGATTCAGGCCATCACTCAAAAAGTGCTTTTTTCGCACTTCCCCTACTTCGATCCTCTTGAAACTCACTGGGACATTAGTTCCAGCGATTATGAAGAATCTCAGCAAGAATTACACAAATCCATCCAGTGGAAGGGGTACGACTTTTGCGGCAAACACGCGCCCCCCGCAAACACGCAAAATCACCCCAAAATCAGCCAAATCTGGATCGATTTTTGCCAAACCACTGGAAAACCTTCCCAACACCAAACCACACAAGTCCAAACCAAATCCAGCCAAATCGGACCAACCCCAACCCAGCCAGACCAACACAAACCCTTCCAAAACACCAATATTGGCGAAACTGAATCGAGCCCTGAGCCCTAGACTCGGGGAAACCCTAGCAATTCCAACCCTAAGCCCTAGACACCTTCCCAACCCTACCTCCTAACCCTAGACACCTCCCCAACCCTACCTCCTAACCCTACACACTCCTCTGAACCCTAAACACCTAACCGCAACGACGCACACTCCCCTAAACCCTAGAAACAAGCCTCAACCCTACCCTCATACCCTAGTCCCCAGCCTTAAACCCTATTCCCAAGCCCCAAACCCTAGTCCGGAGCCCTAAAGACCCGTCCTGAGCCCTAAGCCCTACGTCCCAGCTCTAAGCCCTAACATCCCAGCCCTAAACCCTAAAGCCTAGTCTTACACACGAACCCTAAACCCTAGTCTCCAGTCCTACAAACTACCCTCCTTCCCTGCCCTAAACCCTGAAACCCAGTCCCGAACCCTAAAGCCTGGCCCTAAGCCCTAATCCCCGAGCCTGCAGCCCTAGCCCGCAGCCCTAAGCCCTAGCAGGGAGCCCCGAACCCTAAAGCCTGGCCCTAAGCCCTAATCCCCAGCCCTAAAACACAAGCCTTCCACCCTCACTCTCACCCCTAAACACTCACAACAACCCTTCCACCCTTATCCCAATTCCCACACACTTGCCCTGAGCCCTAAACCCTGGAATCCACATATAAGTCGCCCTCTTGTGGCTTTCATCTGCAATAACGCAGTACCGGCAATGTTAGCCAATGGCACGAAAGTGCACCTTGAAAACAGGCCCAAATTCGCATTTCCCCTCAACCTACGAGCAAACTACTATTTTTCTCAATAACTAGACATTCCCAACATACCTCCCAACCCCTTAAACACATTCCCAAAAATAGGGAACACCCCAAAATACCCTCCCAAACAACCGCATTACCGCGACCTCTGGGCCAGCCAATGTTAGCCAATGGCACGAAAGTACACTTACAAAACAGGCCAAAAGTACCCTTTCCCCTCCACCTACAACCAAACTGCTATTTTTCCCAGAAACTAGACATTCCCAACATTGCTCCCACACCCCTAAACTCCTTCCCAAAAACCTAGAACACCCCAACATACCACCCCAAAAACGTGCATTACCGCGACCTCGCATAAGGCCTAAAGTCGCGTCCAAAATGCACTTTCAAACTAGGCCCAAAACACCCCTTCCCCTCCATGAATTTTCTTCAAAACACTTGCAAACAAAATTAGACTTTCCCACCTCTGATCCCAGCTAACTACATCCACTTGGAACCACCTGGAACACCCTGCAATCGAACCCCAAAAACATGTAAACACTCACATTTAACATGGGCTCCTATGGCAGCTCCTTCCTTCCTCGACTTTCACGAAAAACACCCTTCCCATCGATCGATTCCTCCCAATCTTCCTGCACACCCATGAATTCCCCCTCCCTACCACTCACAGCAGCCCCGTTCCTCTGGAGCAAGTGGAACACCCTTAAAACCACTTCTCCACCACCCCAAAAACGCCCATTGGATAACATGGCGATTCAGGCCATCACTCAAAAAGTGCTTTTTTCGCACTTCCCCTACTTCGATCCTCTTGAAACTCACTGGGACATTAGTTCCAGCGATTATGAAGAATCTCAGCAAGAATTACACAAATCCATCCAGTGGAAGGGGTACGACTTTTGCGGCAAACACGCGCCCCCCGCAAACACGCAAAATCACCCCAAAATCAGCCAAATCTGGATCGATTTTTGCCAAACCACTGGAAAACCTTCCCAACACCAAACCACACAAGTCCAAACCAAATCCAGCCAAATCGGACCAACCCCAACCCAGCCAGACCAACACAAACCCTTCCAAAACACCAATATTGGCGAAACTGAATCGAGCCCTGAGCCCTAGACTCGGGGAAACCCTAGCAATTCCAACCCTAAGCCCTAGACACCTTCCCAACCCTACCTCCTAACCCTAGACACCTCCCCAACCCTACCTCCTAACCCTACACACTCCTCTGAACCCTAAACACCTAACCGCAACGACGCACACTCCCCTAAACCCTAGAAACAAGCCTCAACCCTACCCTCATACCCTAGTCCCCAGCCTTAAACCCTATTCCCAAGCCCCAAACCCTAGTCCGGAGCCCTAAAGACCCGTCCTGAGCCCTAAGCCCTACGTCCCAGCTCTAAGCCCTAACATCCCAGCCCTAAACCCTAAAGCCTAGTCTTACACACGAACCCTAAACCCTAGTCTCCAGTCCTACAAACTACCCTCCTTCCCTGCCCTAAACCCTGAAACCCAGTCCCGAACCCTAAAGCCTGGCCCTAAGCCCTAATCCCCGAGCCTGCAGCCCTAGCCCGCAGCCCTAAGCCCTAGCAGGGAGCCCCGAACCCTAAAGCCTGGCCCTAAGCCCTAATCCCCAGCCCTAAAACACAAGCCTTCCACCCTCACTCTCACCCCTAAACACTCACAACAACCCTTCCACCCTTATCCCAATTCCCACACACTTGCCCTGAGCCCTAAACCCTGGAATCCACATATAAGTCGCCCTCTTGTGGCTTTCATCTGCAATAACGCAGTACCGGCAATGTTAGCCAATGGCACGAAAGTGCACCTTGAAAACAGGCCCAAATTCGCATTTCCCCTCAACCTACGAGCAAACTACTATTTTTCTCAATAACTAGACATTCCCAACATACCTCCCAACCCCTTAAACACATTCCCAAAAATAGGGAACACCCCAAAATACCCTCCCAAACAACCGCATTACCGCGACCTCTGGGCCAGCCAATGTTAGCCAATGGCACGAAAGTACACTTACAAAACAGGCCAAAAGTACCCTTTCCCCTCCACCTACAACCAAACTGCTATTTTTCCCAGAAACTAGACATTCCCAACATTGCTCCCACACCCCTAAACTCCTTCCCAAAAACCTAGAACACCCCAACATACCACCCCAAAAACGTGCATTACCGCGACCTCGCATAAGGCCTAAAGTCGCGTCCAAAATGCACTTTCAAACTAGGCCCAAAACACCCCTTCCCCTCCATGAATTTTCTTCAAAACACTTGCAAACAAAATTAGACTTTCCCACCTCTGATCCCAGCTAACTACATCCACTTGGAACCACCTGGAACACCCTGCAATCGAACCCCAAAAACATGTAAACACTCACATTTAACATGGGCTCCTATGGCAGCTCCTTCCTTCCTCGACTTTCACGAAAAACACCCTTCCCATCGATCGATTCCTCCCAATCTTCCTGCACACCCATGAATTCCCCCTCCCTACCACTCACAGCAGCCCCGTTCCTCTGGAGCAAGTGGAACACCCTTAAAACCACTTCTCCACCACCCCAAAAACGCCCATTGGATAACATGGCGATTCAGGCCATCACTCAAAAAGTGCTTTTTTCGCACTTCCCCTACTTCGATCCTCTTGAAACTCACTGGGACATTAGTTCCAGCGATTATGAAGAATCTCAGCAAGAATTACACAAATCCATCCAGTGGAAGGGGTACGACTTTTGCGGCAAACACGCGCCCCCCGCAAACACGCAAAATCACCCCAAAATCAGCCAAATCTGGATCGATTTTTGCCAAACCACTGGAAAACCTTCCCAACACCAAACCACACAAGTCCAAACCAAATCCAGCCAAATCGGACCAACCCCAACCCAGCCAGACCAACACAAACCCTTCCAAAACACCAATATTGGCGAAACTGAATCGAGCCCTGAGCCCTAGACTCGGGGAAACCCTAGCAATTCCAACCCTAAGCCCTAGACACCTTCCCAACCCTACCTCCTAACCCTAGACACCTCCCCATCCCTACCTCCTAACCCTACACACTCCTCTGAACCCTAAACACCTAACCGCAACGACGCACACTCCCCTAAACCCTAGAAACAAGCCTCAACCCTACCCTCATACCCTAGTCCCCAGCCTTAAACCCTATTCCCAAGCCCCAAACCCTAGTCCGGAGCCCTAAAGACCCGTCCTGAGCCCTAAGCCCTACGTCCCAGCTCTAAGCCCTAACATCCCAGCCCTAAACCCTAAAGCCTAGTCTTACACACGAACCCTAAACCCTAGTCTCCAGTCCTACAAACTACCCTCCTTCCCTGCCCTAAACCCTGAAACCCAGTCCCGAACCCTAAAGCCTGGCCCTAAGCCCTAATCCCCGAGCCTGCAGCCCTAGCCCGCAGCCCTAAGCCCTAGCAGGGAGCCCCGAACCCTAAAGCCTGGCCCTAAGCCCTAATCCCCAGCCCTAAAACACAAGCCTTCCACCCTCACTCTCACCCCTAAACACTCACAACAACCCTTCCACCCTTATCCCAATTCCCACACACTTGCCCTGAGCCCTAAACCCTGGAATCCACATATAAGTCGCCCTCTTGTGGCTTTCATCTGCAATAACGCAGTACCGGCAATGTTAGCCAATGGCACGAAAGTGCACCTTGAAAACAGGCCCAAATTCGCATTTCCCCTCAACCTACGAGCAAACTACTATTTTTCTCAATAACTAGACATTCCCAACATACCTCCCAACCCCTTAAACACATTCCCAAAAATAGGGAACACCCCAAAATACCCTCCCAAACAACCGCATTACCGCGACCTCTGGGCCAGCCAATGTTAGCCAATGGCACGAAAGTACACTTACAAAACAGGCCAAAAGTACCCTTTCCCCTCCACCTACAACCAAACTGCTATTTTTCCCAGAAACTAGACATTCCCAACATTGCTCCCACACCCCTAAACTCCTTCCCAAAAACCTAGAACACCCCAACATACCACCCCAAAAACGTGCATTACCGCGACCTCGCATAAGGCCTAAAGTCGCGTCCAAAATGCACTTTCAAACTAGGCCCAAAACACCCCTTCCCCTCCATGAATTTTCTTCAAAACACTTGCAAACAAAATTAGACTTTCCCACCTCTGATCCCAGCTAACTACATCCACTTGGAACCACCTGGAACACCCTGCAATCGAACCCCAAAAACATGTAAACACTCACATTTAACATGGGCTCCTATGGCAGCTCCTTCCTTCCTCGACTTTCACGAAAAACACCCTTCCCATCGATCGATTCCTCCCAATCTTCCTGCACACCCATGAATTCCCCCTCCCTACCACTCACAGCAGCCCCGTTCCTCTGGAGCAAGTGGAACACCCTTAAAACCACTTCTCCACCACCCCAAAAACGCCCATTGGATAACATGGCGATTCAGGCCATCACTCAAAAAGTGCTTTTTTCGCACTTCCCCTACTTCGATCCTCTTGAAACTCACTGGGACATTAGTTCCAGCGATTATGAAGAATCTCAGCAAGAATTACACAAATCCATCCAGTGGAAGGGGTACGACTTTTGCGGCAAACACGCGCCCCCCGCAAACACGCAAAATCACCCCAAAATCAGCCAAATCTGGATCGATTTTTGCCAAACCACTGGAAAACCTTCCCAACACCAAACCACACAAGTCCAAACCAAATCCAGCCAAATCGGACCAACCCCAACCCAGCCAGACCAACACAAACCCTTCCAAAACACCAATATTGGCGAAACTGAATCGAGCCCTGAGCCCTAGACTCGGGGAAACCCTAGCAATTCCAACCCTAAGCCCTAGACACCTTCCCAACCCTACCTCCTAACCCTAGACACCTCCCCAACCCTACCTCCTAACCCTACACACTCCTCTGAACCCTAAACACCTAACCGCAACGACGCACACTCCCCTAAACCCTAGAAACAAGCCTCAACCCTACCCTCATACCCTAGTCCCCAGCCTTAAACCCTATTCCCAAGCCCCAAACCCTAGTCCGGAGCCCTAAAGACCCGTCCTGAGCCCTAAGCCCTACGTCCCAGCTCTAAGCCCTAACATCCCAGCCCTAAACCCTAAAGCCTAGTCTTACACACGAACCCTAAACCCTAGTCTCCAGTCCTACAAACTACCCTCCTTCCCTGCCCTAAACCCTGAAACCCAGTCCCGAACCCTAAAGCCTGGCCCTAAGCCCTAATCCCCGAGCCTGCAGCCCTAGCCCGCAGCCCTAAGCCCTAGCAGGGAGCCCCGAACCCTAAAGCCTGGCCCTAAGCCCTAATCCCCAGCCCTAAAACACAAGCCTTCCACCCTCACTCTCACCCCTAAACACTCACAACAACCCTTCCACCCTTATCCCAATTCCCACACACTTGCCCTGAGCCCTAAACCCTGGAATCCACATATAAGTCGCCCTCTTGTGGCTTTCATCTGCAATAACGCAGTACCGGCAATGTTAGCCAATGGCACGAAAGTGCACCTTGAAAACAGGCCCAAATTCGCATTTCCCCTCAACCTACGAGCAAACTACTATTTTTCTCAATAACTAGACATTCCCAACATACCTCCCAACCCCTTAAACACATTCCCAAAAATAGGGAACACCCCAAAATACCCTCCCAAACAACCGCATTACCGCGACCTCTGGGCCAGCCAATGTTAGCCAATGGCACGAAAGTACACTTACAAAACAGGCCAAAAGTACCCTTTCCCCTCCACCTACAACCAAACTGCTATTTTTCCCAGAAACTAGACATTCCCAACATTGCTCCCACACCCCTAAACTCCTTCCCAAAAACCTAGAACACCCCAACATACCACCCCAAAAACGTGCATTACCGCGACCTCGCATAAGGCCTAAAGTCGCGTCCAAAATGCACTTTCAAACTAGGCCCAAAACACCCCTTCCCCTCCATGAATTTTCTTCAAAACACTTGCAAACAAAATTAGACTTTCCCACCTCTGATCCCAGCTAACTACATCCACTTGGAACCACCTGGAACACCCTGCAATCGAACCCCAAAAACATGTAAACACTCACATTTAACATGGGCTCCTATGGCAGCTCCTTCCTTCCTCGACTTTCACGAAAAACACCCTTCCCATCGATCGATTCCTCCCAATCTTCCTGCACACCCATGAATTCCCCCTCCCTACCACTCACAGCAGCCCCGTTCCTCTGGAGCAAGTGGAACACCCTTAAAACCACTTCTCCACCACCCCAAAAACGCCCATTGGATAACATGGCGATTCAGGCCATCACTCAAAAAGTGCTTTTTTCGCACTTCCCCTACTTCGATCCTCTTGAAACTCACTGGGACATTAGTTCCAGCGATTATGAAGAATCTCAGCAAGAATTACACAAATCCATCCAGTGGAAGGGGTACGACTTTTGCGGCAAACACGCGCCCCCCGCAAACACGCAAAATCACCCCAAAATCAGCCAAATCTGGATCGATTTTTGCCAAACCACTGGAAAACCTTCCCAACACCAAACCACACAAGTCCAAACCAAATCCAGCCAAATCGGACCAACCCCAACCCAGCCAGACCAACACAAACCCTTCCAAAACACCAATATTGGCGAAACTGAATCGAGCCCTGAGCCCTAGACTCGGGGAAACCCTAGCAATTCCAACCCTAAGCCCTAGACACCTTCCCAACCCTACCTCCTAACCCTAGACACCTCCCCAACCCTACCTCCTAACCCTACACACTCCTCTGAACCCTAAACACCTAACCGCAACGACGCACACTCCCCTAAACCCTAGAAACAAGCCTCAACCCTACCCTCATACCCTAGTCCCCAGCCTTAAACCCTATTCCCAAGCCCCAAACCCTAGTCCGGAGCCCTAAAGACCCGTCCTGAGCCCTAAGCCCTACGTCCCAGCTCTAAGCCCTAACATCCCAGCCCTAAACCCTAAAGCCTAGTCTTACACACGAACCCTAAACCCTAGTCTCCAGTCCTACAAACTACCCTCCTTCCCTGCCCTAAACCCTGAAACCCAGTCCCGAACCCTAAAGCCTGGCCCTAAGCCCTAATCCCCGAGCCTGCAGCCCTAGCCCGCAGCCCTAAGCCCTAGCAGGGAGCCCCGAACCCTAAAGCCTGGCCCTAAGCCCTAATCCCCAGCCCTAAAACACAAGCCTTCCACCCTCACTCTCACCCCTAAACACTCACAACAACCCTTCCACCCTTATCCCAATTCCCACACACTTGCCCTGAGCCCTAAACCCTGGAATCCACATATAAGTCGCCCTCTTGTGGCTTTCATCTGCAATAACGCAGTACCGGCAATGTTAGCCAATGGCACGAAAGTGCACCTTGAAAACAGGCCCAAATTCGCATTTCCCCTCAACCTACGAGCAAACTACTATTTTTCTCAATAACTAGACATTCCCAACATACCTCCCAACCCCTTAAACACATTCCCAAAAATAGGGAACACCCCAAAATACCCTCCCAAACAACCGCATTACCGCGACCTCTGGGCCAGCCAATGTTAGCCAATGGCACGAAAGTACACTTACAAAACAGGCCAAAAGTACCCTTTCCCCTCCACCTACAACCAAACTGCTATTTTTCCCAGAAACTAGACATTCCCAACATTGCTCCCACACCCCTAAACTCCTTCCCAAAAACCTAGAACACCCCAACATACCACCCCAAAAACGTGCATTACCGCGACCTCGCATAAGGCCTAAAGTCGCGTCCAAAATGCACTTTCAAACTAGGCCCAAAACACCCCTTCCCCTCCATGAATTTTCTTCAAAACACTTGCAAACAAAATTAGACTTTCCCACCTCTGATCCCAGCTAACTACATCCACTTGGAACCACCTGGAACACCCTGCAATCGAACCCCAAAAACATGTAAACACTCACATTTAACATGGGCTCCTATGGCAGCTCCTTCCTTCCTCGACTTTCACGAAAAACACCCTTCCCATCGATCGATTCCTCCCAATCTTCCTGCACACCCATGAATTCCCCCTCCCTACCACTCACAGCAGCCCCGTTCCTCTGGAGCAAGTGGAACACCCTTAAAACCACTTCTCCACCACCCCAAAAACGCCCATTGGATAACATGGCGATTCAGGCCATCACTCAAAAAGTGCTTTTTTCGCACTTCCCCTACTTCGATCCTCTTGAAACTCACTGGGACATTAGTTCCAGCGATTATGAAGAATCTCAGCAAGAATTACACAAATCCATCCAGTGGAAGGGGTACGACTTTTGCGGCAAACACGCGCCCCCCGCAAACACGCAAAATCACCCCAAAATCAGCCAAATCTGGATCGATTTTTGCCAAACCACTGGAAAACCTTCCCAACACCAAACCACACAAGTCCAAACCAAATCCAGCCAAATCGGACCAACCCCAACCCAGCCAGACCAACACAAACCCTTCCAAAACACCAATATTGGCGAAACTGAATCGAGCCCTGAGCCCTAGACTCGGGGAAACCCTAGCAATTCCAACCCTAAGCCCTAGACACCTTCCCAACCCTACCTCCTAACCCTAGACACCTCCCCAACCCTACCTCCTAACCCTACACACTCCTCTGAACCCTAAACACCTAACCGCAACGACGCACACTCCCCTAAACCCTAGAAACAAGCCTCAACCCTACCCTCATACCCTAGTCCCCAGCCTTAAACCCTATTCCCAAGCCCCAAACCCTAGTCCGGAGCCCTAAAGACCCGTCCTGAGCCCTAAGCCCTACGTCCCAGCTCTAAGCCCTAACATCCCAGCCCTAAACCCTAAAGCCTAGTCTTACACACGAACCCTAAACCCTAGTCTCCAGTCCTACAAACTACCCTCCTTCCCTGCCCTAAACCCTGAAACCCAGTCCCGAACCCTAAAGCCTGGCCCTAAGCCCTAATCCCCGAGCCTGCAGCCCTAGCCCGCAGCCCTAAGCCCTAGCAGGGAGCCCCGAACCCTAAAGCCTGGCCCTAAGCCCTAATCCCCAGCCCTAAAACACAAGCCTTCCACCCTCACTCTCACCCCTAAACACTCACAACAACCCTTCCACCCTTATCCCAATTCCCACACACTTGCCCTGAGCCCTAAACCCTGGAATCCACATATAAGTCGCCCTCTTGTGGCTTTCATCTGCAATAACGCAGTACCGGCAATGTTAGCCAATGGCACGAAAGTGCACCTTGAAAACAGGCCCAAATTCGCATTTCCCCTCAACCTACGAGCAAACTACTATTTTTCTCAATAACTAGACATTCCCAACATACCTCCCAACCCCTTAAACACATTCCCAAAAATAGGGAACACCCCAAAATACCCTCCCAAACAACCGCATTACCGCGACCTCTGGGCCAGCCAATGTTAGCCAATGGCACGAAAGTACACTTACAAAACAGGCCAAAAGTACCCTTTCCCCTCCACCTACAACCAAACTGCTATTTTTCCCAGAAACTAGACATTCCCAACATTGCTCCCACACCCCTAAACTCCTTCCCAAAAACCTAGAACACCCCAACATACCACCCCAAAAACGTGCATTACCGCGACCTCGCATAAGGCCTAAAGTCGCGTCCAAAATGCACTTTCAAACTAGGCCCAAAACACCCCTTCCCCTCCATGAATTTTCTTCAAAACACTTGCAAACAAAATTAGACTTTCCCACCTCTGATCCCAGCTAACTACATCCACTTGGAACCACCTGGAACACCCTGCAATCGAACCCCAAAAACATGTAAACACTCACATTTAACATGGGCTCCTATGGCAGCTCCTTCCTTCCTCGACTTTCACGAAAAACACCCTTCCCATCGATCGATTCCTCCCAATCTTCCTGCACACCCATGAATTCCCCCTCCCTACCACTCACAGCAGCCCCGTTCCTCTGGAGCAAGTGGAACACCCTTAAAACCACTTCTCCACCACCCCAAAAACGCCCATTGGATAACATGGCGATTCAGGCCATCACTCAAAAAGTGCTTTTTTCGCACTTCCCCTACTTCGATCCTCTTGAAACTCACTGGGACATTAGTTCCAGCGATTATGAAGAATCTCAGCAAGAATTACACAAATCCATCCAGTGGAAGGGGTACGACTTTTGCGGCAAACACGCGCCCCCCGCAAACACGCAAAATCACCCCAAAATCAGCCAAATCTGGATCGATTTTTGCCAAACCACTGGAAAACCTTCCCAACACCAAACCACACAAGTCCAAACCAAATCCAGCCAAATCGGACCAACCCCAACCCAGCCAGACCAACACAAACCCTTCCAAAACACCAATATTGGCGAAACTGAATCGAGCCCTGAGCCCTAGACTCGGGGAAACCCTAGCAATTCCAACCCTAAGCCCTAGACACCTTCCCAACCCTACCTCCTAACCCTAGACACCTCCCCAACCCTACCTCCTAACCCTACACACTCCTCTGAACCCTAAACACCTAACCGCAACGACGCACACTCCCCTAAACCCTAGAAACAAGCCTCAACCCTACCCTCATACCCTAGTCCCCAGCCTTAAACCCTATTCCCAAGCCCCAAACCCTAGTCCGGAGCCCTAAAGACCCGTCCTGAGCCCTAAGCCCTACGTCCCAGCTCTAAGCCCTAACATCCCAGCCCTAAACCCTAAAGCCTAGTCTTACACACGAACCCTAAACCCTAGTCTCCAGTCCTACAAACTACCCTCCTTCCCTGCCCTAAACCCTGAAACCCAGTCCCGAACCCTAAAGCCTGGCCCTAAGCCCTAATCCCCGAGCCTGCAGCCCTAGCCACCAGCCCTAAGCCCTAGCAGGGAGCCCCGAACCCTAAAGCCTGGCCCTAAGCCCTAATCCCCAGCCCTAAAACACAAGCCTTCCACCCTCACTCTCACCCCTAAACACTCACAACAACCCTTCCACCCTTATCCCAATTCCCACACACTTGCCCTGAGCCCTAAACCCTGGAATCCACATATAAGTCGCCCTCTTGTGGCTTTCATCTGCAATAACGCAGTACCGGCAATGTTAGCCAATGGCACGAAAGTGCACCTTGAAAACAGGCCCAAATTCGCATTTCCCCTCAACCTACGAGCAAACTACTATTTTTCTCAATAACTAGACATTCCCAACATACCTCCCAACCCCTTAAACACATTCCCAAAAATAGGGAACACCCCAAAATACCCTCCCAAACAACCGCATTACCGCGACCTCTGGGCCAGCCAATGTTAGCCAATGGCACGAAAGTACACTTACAAAACAGGCCAAAAGTACCCTTTCCCCTCCACCTACAACCAAACTGCTATTTTTCCCAGAAACTAGACATTCCCAACATTGCTCCCACACCCCTAAACTCCTTCCCAAAAACCTAGAACACCCCAACATACCACCCCAAAAACGTGCATTACCGCGACCTCGCATAAGGCCTAAAGTCGCGTCCAAAATGCACTTTCAAACTAGGCCCAAAACACCCCTTCCCCTCCATGAATTTTCTTCAAAACACTTGCAAACAAAATTAGACTTTCCCACCTCTGATCCCAGCTAACTACATCCACTTGGAACCACCTGGAACACCCTGCAATCGAACCCCAAAAACATGTAAACACTCACATTTAACATGGGCTCCTATGGCAGCTCCTTCCTTCCTCGACTTTCACGAAAAACACCCTTCCCATCGATCGATTCCTCCCAATCTTCCTGCACACCCATGAATTCCCCCTCCCTACCACTCACAGCAGCCCCGTTCCTCTGGAGCAAGTGGAACACCCTTAAAACCACTTCTCCACCACCCCAAAAACGCCCATTGGATAACATGGCGATTCAGGCCATCACTCAAAAAGTGCTTTTTTCGCACTTCCCCTACTTCGATCCTCTTGAAACTCACTGGGACATTAGTTCCAGCGATTATGAAGAATCTCAGCAAGAATTACACAAATCCATCCAGTGGAAGGGGTACGACTTTTGCGGCAAACACGCGCCCCCCGCAAACACGCAAAATCACCCCAAAATCAGCCAAATCTGGATCGATTTTTGCCAAACCACTGGAAAACCTTCCCAACACCAAACCACACAAGTCCAAACCAAATCCAGCCAAATCGGACCAACCCCAACCCAGCCAGACCAACACAAACCCTTCCAAAACACCAATATTGGCGAAACTGAATCGAGCCCTGAGCCCTAGACTCGGGGAAACCCTAGCAATTCCAACCCTAAGCCCTAGACACCTTCCCAACCCTACCTCCTAACCCTAGACACCTCCCCAACCCTACCTCCTAACCCTACACACTCCTCTGAACCCTAAACACCTAACCGCAACGACGCACACTCCCCTAAACCCTAGAAACAAGCCTCAACCCTACCCTCATACCCTAGTCCCCAGCCTTAAACCCTATTCCCAAGCCCCAAACCCTAGTCCGGAGCCCTAAAGACCCGTCCTGAGCCCTAAGCCCTACGTCCCAGCTCTAAGCCCTAACATCCCAGCCCTAAACCCTAAAGCCTAGTCTTACACACGAACCCTAAACCCTAGTCTCCAGTCCTACAAACTACCCTCCTTCCCTGCCCTAAACCCTGAAACCCAGTCCCGAACCCTAAAGCCTGGCCCTAAGCCCTAATCCCCGAGCCTGCAGCCCTAGCCCGCAGCCCTAAGCCCTAGCAGGGAGCCCCGAACCCTAAAGCCTGGCCCTAAGCCCTAATCCCCAGCCCTAAAACACAAGCCTTCCACCCTCACTCTCACCCCTAAACACTCACAACAACCCTTCCACCCTTATCCCAATTCCCACACACTTGCCCTGAGCCCTAAACCCTGGAATCCACATATAAGTCGCCCTCTTGTGGCTTTCATCTGCAATAACGCAGTACCGGCAATGTTAGCCAATGGCACGAAAGTGCACCTTGAAAACAGGCCCAAATTCGCATTTCCCCTCAACCTACGAGCAAACTACTATTTTTCTCAATAACTAGACATTCCCAACATACCTCCCAACCCCTTAAACACATTCCCAAAAATAGGGAACACCCCAAAATACCCTCCCAAACAACCGCATTACCGCGACCTCTGGGCCAGCCAATGTTAGCCAATGGCACGAAAGTACACTTACAAAACAGGCCAAAAGTACCCTTTCCCCTCCACCTACAACCAAACTGCTATTTTTCCCAGAAACTAGACATTCCCAACATTGCTCCCACACCCCTAAACTCCTTCCCAAAAACCTAGAACACCCCAACATACCACCCCAAAAACGTGCATTACCGCGACCTCGCATAAGGCCTAAAGTCGCGTCCAAAATGCACTTTCAAACTAGGCCCAAAACACCCCTTCCCCTCCATGAATTTTCTTCAAAACACTTGCAAACAAAATTAGACTTTCCCACCTCTGATCCCAGCTAACTACATCCACTTGGAACCACCTGGAACACCCTGCAATCGAACCCCAAAAACATGTAAACACTCACATTTAACATGGGCTCCTATGGCAGCTCCTTCCTTCCTCGACTTTCACGAAAAACACCCTTCCCATCGATCGATTCCTCCCAATCTTCCTGCACACCCATGAATTCCCCCTCCCTACCACTCACAGCAGCCCCGTTCCTCTGGAGCAAGTGGAACACCCTTAAAACCACTTCTCCACCACCCCAAAAACGCCCATTGGATAACATGGCGATTCAGGCCATCACTCAAAAAGTGCTTTTTTCGCACTTCCCCTACTTCGATCCTCTTGAAACTCACTGGGACATTAGTTCCAGCGATTATGAAGAATCTCAGCAAGAATTACACAAATCCATCCAGTGGAAGGGGTACGACTTTTGCGGCAAACACGCGCCCCCCGCAAACACGCAAAATCACCCCAAAATCAGCCAAATCTGGATCGATTTTTGCCAAACCACTGGAAAACCTTCCCAACACCAAACCACACAAGTCCAAACCAAATCCAGCCAAATCGGACCAACCCCAACCCAGCCAGACCAACACAAACCCTTCCAAAACACCAATATTGGCGAAACTGAATCGAGCCCTGAGCCCTAGACTCGGGGAAACCCTAGCAATTCCAACCCTAAGCCCTAGACACCTTCCCAACCCTACCTCCTAACCCTAGACACCTCCCCAACCCTACCTCCTAACCCTACACACTCCTCTGAACCCTAAACACCTAACCGCAACGACGCACACTCCCCTAAACCCTAGAAACAAGCCTCAACCCTACCCTCATACCCTAGTCCCCAGCCTTAAACCCTATTCCCAAGCCCCAAACCCTAGTCCGGAGCCCTAAAGACCCGTCCTGAGCCCTAAGCCCTACGTCCCAGCTCTAAGCCCTAACATCCCAGCCCTAAACCCTAAAGCCTAGTCTTACACACGAACCCTAAACCCTAGTCTCCAGTCCTACAAACTACCCTCCTTCCCTGCCCTAAACCCTGAAACCCAGTCCCGAACCCTAAAGCCTGGCCCTAAGCCCTAATCCCCGAGCCTGCAGCCCTAGCCCGCAGCCCTAAGCCCTAGCAGGGAGCCCCGAACCCTAAAGCCTGGCCCTAAGCCCTAATCCCCAGCCCTAAAACACAAGCCTTCCACCCTCACTCTCACCCCTAAACACTCACAACAACCCTTCCACCCTTATCCCAATTCCCACACACTTGCCCTGAGCCCTAAACCCTGGAATCCACATATAAGTCGCCCTCTTGTGGCTTTCATCTGCAATAACGCAGTACCGGCAATGTTAGCCAATGGCACGAAAGTGCACCTTGAAAACAGGCCCAAATTCGCATTTCCCCTCAACCTACGAGCAAACTACTATTTTTCTCAATAACTAGACATTCCCAACATACCTCCCAACCCCTTAAACACATTCCCAAAAATAGGGAACACCCCAAAATACCCTCCCAAACAACCGCATTACCGCGACCTCTGGGCCAGCCAATGTTAGCCAATGGCACGAAAGTACACTTACAAAACAGGCCAAAAGTACCCTTTCCCCTCCACCTACAACCAAACTGCTATTTTTCCCAGAAACTAGACATTCCCAACATTGCTCCCACACCCCTAAACTCCTTCCCAAAAACCTAGAACACCCCAACATACCACCCCAAAAACGTGCATTACCGCGACCTCGCATAAGGCCTAAAGTCGCGTCCAAAATGCACTTTCAAACTAGGCCCAAAACACCCCTTCCCCTCCATGAATTTTCTTCAAAACACTTGCAAACAAAATTAGACTTTCCCACCTCTGATCCCAGCTAACTACATCCACTTGGAACCACCTGGAACACCCTGCAATCGAACCCCAAAAACATGTAAACACTCACATTTAACATGGGCTCCTATGGCAGCTCCTTCCTTCCTCGACTTTCACGAAAAACACCCTTCCCATCGATCGATTCCTCCCAATCTTCCTGCACACCCATGAATTCCCCCTCCCTACCACTCACAGCAGCCCCGTTCCTCTGGAGCAAGTGGAACACCCTTAAAACCACTTCTCCACCACCCCAAAAACGCCCATTGGATAACATGGCGATTCAGGCCATCACTCAAAAAGTGCTTTTTTCGCACTTCCCCTACTTCGATCCTCTTGAAACTCACTGGGACATTAGTTCCAGCGATTATGAAGAATCTCAGCAAGAATTACACAAATCCATCCAGTGGAAGGGGTACGACTTTTGCGGCAAACACGCGCCCCCCGCAAACACGCAAAATCACCCCAAAATCAGCCAAATCTGGATCGATTTTTGCCAAACCACTGGAAAACCTTCCCAACACCAAACCACACAAGTCCAAACCAAATCCAGCCAAATCGGACCAACCCCAACCCAGCCAGACCAACACAAACCCTTCCAAAACACCAATATTGGCGAAACTGAATCGAGCCCTGAGCCCTAGACTCGGGGAAACCCTAGCAATTCCAACCCTAAGCCCTAGACACCTTCCCAACCCTACCTCCTAACCCTAGACACCTCCCCAACCCTACCTCCTAACCCTACACACTCCTCTGAACCCTAAACACCTAACCGCAACGACGCACACTCCCCTAAACCCTAGAAACAAGCCTCAACCCTACCCTCATACCCTAGTCCCCAGCCTTAAACCCTATTCCCAAGCCCCAAACCCTAGTCCGGAGCCCTAAAGACCCGTCCTGAGCCCTAAGCCCTACGTCCCAGCTCTAAGCCCTAACATCCCAGCCCTAAACCCTAAAGCCTAGTCTTACACACGAACCCTAAACCCTAGTCTCCAGTCCTACAAACTACCCTCCTTCCCTGCCCTAAACCCTGAAACCCAGTCCCGAACCCTAAAGCCTGGCCCTAAGCCCTAATCCCCGAGCCTGCAGCCCTAGCCCGCAGCCCTAAGCCCTAGCAGGGAGCCCCGAACCCTAAAGCCTGGCCCTAAGCCCTAATCCCCAGCCCTAAAACACAAGCCTTCCACCCTCACTCTCACCCCTAAACACTCACAACAACCCTTCCACCCTTATCCCAATTCCCACACACTTGCCCTGAGCCCTAAACCCTGGAATCCACATATAAGTCGCCCTCTTGTGGCTTTCATCTGCAATAACGCAGTACCGGCAATGTTAGCCAATGGCACGAAAGTGCACCTTGAAAACAGGCCCAAATTCGCATTTCCCCTCAACCTACGAGCAAACTACTATTTTTCTCAATAACTAGACATTCCCAACATACCTCCCAACCCCTTAAACACATTCCCAAAAATAGGGAACACCCCAAAATACCCTCCCAAACAACCGCATTACCGCGACCTCTGGGCCAGCCAATGTTAGCCAATGGCACGAAAGTACACTTACAAAACAGGCCAAAAGTACCCTTTCCCCTCCACCTACAACCAAACTGCTATTTTTCCCAGAAACTAGACATTCCCAACATTGCTCCCACACCCCTAAACTCCTTCCCAAAAACCTAGAACACCCCAACATACCACCCCAAAAACGTGCATTACCGCGACCTCGCATAAGGCCTAAAGTCGCGTCCAAAATGCACTTTCAAACTAGGCCCAAAACACCCCTTCCCCTCCATGAATTTTCTTCAAAACACTTGCAAACAAAATTAGACTTTCCCACCTCTGATCCCAGCTAACTACATCCACTTGGAACCACCTGGAACACCCTGCAATCGAACCCCAAAAACATGTAAACACTCACATTTAACATGGGCTCCTATGGCAGCTCCTTCCTTCCTCGACTTTCACGAAAAACACCCTTCCCATCGATCGATTCCTCCCAATCTTCCTGCACACCCATGAATTCCCCCTCCCTACCACTCACAGCAGCCCCGTTCCTCTGGAGCAAGTGGAACACCCTTAAAACCACTTCTCCACCACCCCAAAAACGCCCATTGGATAACATGGCGATTCAGGCCATCACTCAAAAAGTGCTTTTTTCGCACTTCCCCTACTTCGATCCTCTTGAAACTCACTGGGACATTAGTTCCAGCGATTATGAAGAATCTCAGCAAGAATTACACAAATCCATCCAGTGGAAGGGGTACGACTTTTGCGGCAAACACGCGCCCCCCGCAAACACGCAAAATCACCCCAAAATCAGCCAAATCTGGATCGATTTTTGCCAAACCACTGGAAAACCTTCCCAACACCAAACCACACAAGTCCAAACCAAATCCAGCCAAATCGGACCAACCCCAACCCAGCCAGACCAACACAAACCCTTCCAAAACACCAATATTGGCGAAACTGAATCGAGCCCTGAGCCCTAGACTCGGGGAAACCCTAGCAATTCCAACCCTAAGCCCTAGACACCTTCCCAACCCTACCTCCTAACCCTAGACACCTCCCCAACCCTACCTCCTAACCCTACACACTCCTCTGAACCCTAAACACCTAACCGCAACGACGCACACTCCCCTAAACCCTAGAAACAAGCCTCAACCCTACCCTCATACCCTAGTCCCCAGCCTTAAACCCTATTCCCAAGCCCCAAACCCTAGTCCGGAGCCCTAAAGACCCGTCCTGAGCCCTAAGCCCTACGTCCCAGCTCTAAGCCCTAACATCCCAGCCCTAAACCCTAAAGCCTAGTCTTACACACGAACCCTAAACCCTAGTCTCCAGTCCTACAAACTACCCTCCTTCCCTGCCCTAAACCCTGAAACCCAGTCCCGAACCCTAAAGCCTGGCCCTAAGCCCTAATCCCCGAGCCTGCAGCCCTAGCCCGCAGCCCTAAGCCCTAGCAGGGAGCCCCGAACCCTAAAGCCTGGCCCTAAGCCCTAATCCCCAGCCCTAAAACACAAGCCTTCCACCCTCACTCTCACCCCTAAACACTCACAACAACCCTTCCACCCTTATCCCAATTCCCACACACTTGCCCTGAGCCCTAAACCCTGGAATCCACATATAAGTCGCCCTCTTGTGGCTTTCATCTGCAATAACGCAGTACCGGCAATGTTAGCCAATGGCACGAAAGTGCACCTTGAAAACAGGCCCAAATTCGCATTTCCCCTCAACCTACGAGCAAACTACTATTTTTCTCAATAACTAGACATTCCCAACATACCTCCCAACCCCTTAAACACATTCCCAAAAATAGGGAACACCCCAAAATACCCTCCCAAACAACCGCATTACCGCGACCTCTGGGCCAGCCAATGTTAGCCAATGGCACGAAAGTACACTTACAAAACAGGCCAAAAGTACCCTTTCCCCTCCACCTACAACCAAACTGCTATTTTTCCCAGAAACTAGACATTCCCAACATTGCTCCCACACCCCTAAACTCCTTCCCAAAAACCTAGAACACCCCAACATACCACCCCAAAAACGTGCATTACCGCGACCTCGCATAAGGCCTAAAGTCGCGTCCAAAATGCACTTTCAAACTAGGCCCAAAACACCCCTTCCCCTCCATGAATTTTCTTCAAAACACTTGCAAACAAAATTAGACTTTCCCACCTCTGATCCCAGCTAACTACATCCACTTGGAACCACCTGGAACACCCTGCAATCGAACCCCAAAAACATGTAAACACTCACATTTAACATGGGCTCCTATGGCAGCTCCTTCCTTCCTCGACTTTCACGAAAAACACCCTTCCCATCGATCGATTCCTCCCAATCTTCCTGCACACCCATGAATTCCCCCTCCCTACCACTCACAGCAGCCCCGTTCCTCTGGAGCAAGTGGAACACCCTTAAAACCACTTCTCCACCACCCCAAAAACGCCCATTGGATAACATGGCGATTCAGGCCATCACTCAAAAAGTGCTTTTTTCGCACTTCCCCTACTTCGATCCTCTTGAAACTCACTGGGACATTAGTTCCAGCGATTATGAAGAATCTCAGCAAGAATTACACAAATCCATCCAGTGGAAGGGGTACGACTTTTGCGGCAAACACGCGCCCCCCGCAAACACGCAAAATCACCCCAAAATCAGCCAAATCTGGATCGATTTTTGCCAAACCACTGGAAAACCTTCCCAACACCAAACCACACAAGTCCAAACCAAATCCAGCCAAATCGGACCAACCCCAACCCAGCCAGACCAACACAAACCCTTCCAAAACACCAATATTGGCGAAACTGAATCGAGCCCTGAGCCCTAGACTCGGGGAAACCCTAGCAATTCCAACCCTAAGCCCTAGACACCTTCCCAACCCTACCTCCTAACCCTAGACACCTCCCCAACCCTACCTCCTAACCCTACACACTCCTCTGAACCCTAAACACCTAACCGCAACGACGCACACTCCCCTAAACCCTAGAAACAAGCCTCAACCCTACCCTCATACCCTAGTCCCCAGCCTTAAACCCTATTCCCAAGCCCCAAACCCTAGTCCGGAGCCCTAAAGACCCGTCCTGAGCCCTAAGCCCTACGTCCCAGCTCTAAGCCCTAACATCCCAGCCCTAAACCCTAAAGCCTAGTCTTACACACGAACCCTAAACCCTAGTCTCCAGTCCTACAAACTACCCTCCTTCCCTGCCCTAAACCCTGAAACCCAGTCCCGAACCCTAAAGCCTGGCCCTAAGCCCTAATCCCCGAGCCTGCAGCCCTAGCCCGCAGCCCTAAGCCCTAGCAGGGAGCCCCGAACCCTAAAGCCTGGCCCTAAGCCCTAATCCCCAGCCCTAAAACACAAGCCTTCCACCCTCACTCTCACCCCTAAACACTCACAACAACCCTTCCACCCTTATCCCAATTCCCACACACTTGCCCTGAGCCCTAAACCCTGGAATCCACATATAAGTCGCCCTCTTGTGGCTTTCATCTGCAATAACGCAGTACCGGCAATGTTAGCCAATGGCACGAAAGTGCACCTTGAAAACAGGCCCAAATTCGCATTTCCCCTCAACCTACGAGCAAACTACTATTTTTCTCAATAACTAGACATTCCCAACATACCTCCCAACCCCTTAAACACATTCCCAAAAATAGGGAACACCCCAAAATACCCTCCCAAACAACCGCATTACCGCGACCTCTGGGCCAGCCAATGTTAGCCAATGGCACGAAAGTACACTTACAAAACAGGCCAAAAGTACCCTTTCCCCTCCACCTACAACCAAACTGCTATTTTTCCCAGAAACTAGACATTCCCAACATTGCTCCCACACCCCTAAACTCCTTCCCAAAAACCTAGAACACCCCAACATACCACCCCAAAAACGTGCATTACCGCGACCTCGCATAAGGCCTAAAGTCGCGTCCAAAATGCACTTTCAAACTAGGCCCAAAACACCCCTTCCCCTCCATGAATTTTCTTCAAAACACTTGCAAACAAAATTAGACTTTCCCACCTCTGATCCCAGCTAACTACATCCACTTGGAACCACCTGGAACACCCTGCAATCGAACCCCAAAAACATGTAAACACTCACATTTAACATGGGCTCCTATGGCAGCTCCTTCCTTCCTCGACTTTCACGAAAAACACCCTTCCCATCGATCGATTCCTCCCAATCTTCCTGCACACCCATGAATTCCCCCTCCCTACCACTCACAGCAGCCCCGTTCCTCTGGAGCAAGTGGAACACCCTTAAAACCACTTCTCCACCACCCCAAAAACGCCCATTGGATAACATGGCGATTCAGGCCATCACTCAAAAAGTGCTTTTTTCGCACTTCCCCTACTTCGATCCTCTTGAAACTCACTGGGACATTAGTTCCAGCGATTATGAAGAATCTCAGCAAGAATTACACAAATCCATCCAGTGGAAGGGGTACGACTTTTGCGGCAAACACGCGCCCCCCGCAAACACGCAAAATCACCCCAAAATCAGCCAAATCTGGATCGATTTTTGCCAAACCACTGGAAAACCTTCCCAACACCAAACCACACAAGTCCAAACCAAATCCAGCCAAATCGGACCAACCCCAACCCAGCCAGACCAACACAAACCCTTCCAAAACACCAATATTGGCGAAACTGAATCGAGCCCTGAGCCCTAGACTCGGGGAAACCCTAGCAATTCCAACCCTAAGCCCTAGACACCTTCCCAACCCTACCTCCTAACCCTAGACACCTCCCCAACCCTACCTCCTAACCCTACACACTCCTCTGAACCCTAAACACCTAACCGCAACGACGCACACTCCCCTAAACCCTAGAAACAAGCCTCAACCCTACCCTCATACCCTAGTCCCCAGCCTTAAACCCTATTCCCAAGCCCCAAACCCTAGTCCGGAGCCCTAAAGACCCGTCCTGAGCCCTAAGCCCTACGTCCCAGCTCTAAGCCCTAACATCCCAGCCCTAAACCCTAAAGCCTAGTCTTACACACGAACCCTAAACCCTAGTCTCCAGTCCTACAAACTACCCTCCTTCCCTGCCCTAAACCCTGAAACCCAGTCCCGAACCCTAAAGCCTGGCCCTAAGCCCTAATCCCCGAGCCTGCAGCCCTAGCCCGCAGCCCTAAGCCCTAGCAGGGAGCCCCGAACCCTAAAGCCTGGCCCTAAGCCCTAATCCCCAGCCCTAAAACACAAGCCTTCCACCCTCACTCTCACCCCTAAACACTCACAACAACCCTTCCACCCTTATCCCAATTCCCACACACTTGCCCTGAGCCCTAAACCCTGGAATCCACATATAAGTCGCCCTCTTGTGGCTTTCATCTGCAATAACGCAGTACCGGCAATGTTAGCCAATGGCACGAAAGTGCACCTTGAAAACAGGCCCAAATTCGCATTTCCCCTCAACCTACGAGCAAACTACTATTTTTCTCAATAACTAGACATTCCCAACATACCTCCCAACCCCTTAAACACATTCCCAAAAATAGGGAACACCCCAAAATACCCTCCCAAACAACCGCATTACCGCGACCTCTGGGCCAGCCAATGTTAGCCAATGGCACGAAAGTACACTTACAAAACAGGCCAAAAGTACCCTTTCCCCTCCACCTACAACCAAACTGCTATTTTTCCCAGAAACTAGACATTCCCAACATTGCTCCCACACCCCTAAACTCCTTCCCAAAAACCTAGAACACCCCAACATACCACCCCAAAAACGTGCATTACCGCGACCTCGCATAAGGCCTAAAGTCGCGTCCAAAATGCACTTTCAAACTAGGCCCAAAACACCCCTTCCCCTCCATGAATTTTCTTCAAAACACTTGCAAACAAAATTAGACTTTCCCACCTCTGATCCCAGCTAACTACATCCACTTGGAACACCTGGAACACCCTGCAATCGAACCCCAAAAACATGTAAACACTCACATTTAACATGGGCTCCTATGGCAGCTCCTTCCTTCCTCGACTTTCACGAAAAACACCCTTCCCATCGATCGATTCCTCCCAATCTTCCTGCACACCCATGAATTCCCCCTCCCTACCACTCACAGCAGCCCCGTTCCTCTGGAGCAAGTGGAACACCCTTAAAACCACTTCTCCACCACCCCAAAAACGCCCATTGGATAACATGGCGATTCAGGCCATCACTCAAAAAGTGCTTTTTTCGCACTTCCCCTACTTCGATCCTCTTGAAACTCACTGGGACATTAGTTCCAGCGATTATGAAGAATCTCAGCAAGAATTACACAAATCCATCCAGTGGAAGGGGTACGACTTTTGCGGCAAACACGCGCCCCCCGCAAACACGCAAAATCACCCCAAAATCAGCCAAATCTGGATCGATTTTTGCCAAACCACTGGAAAACCTTCCCAACACCAAACCACACAAGTCCAAACCAAATCCAGCCAAATCGGACCAACCCCAACCCAGCCAGACCAACACAAACCCTTCCAAAACACCAATATTGGCGAAACTGAATCGAGCCCTGAGCCCTAGACTCGGGGAAACCCTAGCAATTCCAACCCTAAGCCCTAGACACCTTCCCAACCCTACCTCCTAACCCTAGACACCTCCCCAACCCTACCTCCTAACCCTACACACTCCTCTGAACCCTAAACACCTAACCGCAACGACGCACACTCCCCTAAACCCTAGAAACAAGCCTCAACCCTACCCTCATACCCTAGTCCCCAGCCTTAAACCCTATTCCCAAGCCCCAAACCCTAGTCCGGAGCCCTAAAGACCCGTCCTGAGCCCTAAGCCCTACGTCCCAGCTCTAAGCCCTAACATCCCAGCCCTAAACCCTAAAGCCTAGTCTTACACACGAACCCTAAACCCTAGTCTCCAGTCCTACAAACTACCCTCCTTCCCTGCCCTAAACCCTGAAACCCAGTCCCGAACCCTAAAGCCTGGCCCTAAGCCCTAATCCCCGAGCCTGCAGCCCTAGCCCGCAGCCCTAAGCCCTAGCAGGGAGCCCCGAACCCTAAAGCCTGGCCCTAAGCCCTAATCCCCAGCCCTAAAACACAAGCCTTCCACCCTCACTCTCACCCCTAAACACTCACAACAACCCTTCCACCCTTATCCCAATTCCCACACACTTGCCCTGAGCCCTAAACCCTGGAATCCACATATAAGTCGCCCTCTTGTGGCTTTCATCTGCAATAACGCAGTACCGGCAATGTTAGCCAATGGCACGAAAGTGCACCTTGAAAACAGGCCCAAATTCGCATTTCCCCTCAACCTACGAGCAAACTACTATTTTTCTCAATAACTAGACATTCCCAACATACCTCCCAACCCCTTAAACACATTCCCAAAAATAGGGAACACCCCAAAATACCCTCCCAAACAACCGCATTACCGCGACCTCTGGGCCAGCCAATGTTAGCCAATGGCACGAAAGTACACTTACAAAACAGGCCAAAAGTACCCTTTCCCCTCCACCTACAACCAAACTGCTATTTTTCCCAGAAACTAGACATTCCCAACATTGCTCCCACACCCCTAAACTCCTTCCCAAAAACCTAGAACACCCCAACATACCACCCCAAAAACGTGCATTACCGCGACCTCGCATAAGGCCTAAAGTCGCGTCCAAAATGCACTTTCAAACTAGGCCCAAAACACCCCTTCCCCTCCATGAATTTTCTTCAAAACACTTGCAAACAAAATTAGACTTTCCCACCTCTGATCCCAGCTAACTACATCCACTTGGAACCACCTGGAACACCCTGCAATCGAACCCCAAAAACATGTAAACACTCACATTTAACATGGGCTCCTATGGCAGCTCCTTCCTTCCTCGACTTTCACGAAAAACACCCTTCCCATCGATCGATTCCTCCCAATCTTCCTGCACACCCATGAATTCCCCCTCCCTACCACTCACAGCAGCCCCGTTCCTCTGGAGCAAGTGGAACACCCTTAAAACCACTTCTCCACCACCCCAAAAACGCCCATTGGATAACATGGCGATTCAGGCCATCACTCAAAAAGTGCTTTTTTCGCACTTCCCCTACTTCGATCCTCTTGAAACTCACTGGGACATTAGTTCCAGCGATTATGAAGAATCTCAGCAAGAATTACACAAATCCATCCAGTGGAAGGGGTACGACTTTTGCGGCAAACACGCGCCCCCCGCAAACACGCAAAATCACCCCAAAATCAGCCAAATCTGGATCGATTTTTGCCAAACCACTGGAAAACCTTCCCAACACCAAACCACACAAGTCCAAACCAAATCCAGCCAAATCGGACCAACCCCAACCCAGCCAGACCAACACAAACCCTTCCAAAACACCAATATTGGCGAAACTGAATCGAGCCCTGAGCCCTAGACTCGGGGAAACCCTAGCAATTCCAACCCTAAGCCCTAGACACCTTCCCAACCCTACCTCCTAACCCTAGACACCTCCCCAACCCTACCTCCTAACCCTACACACTCCTCTGAACCCTAAACACCTAACCGCAACGACGCACACTCCCCTAAACCCTAGAAACAAGCCTCAACCCTACCCTCATACCCTAGTCCCCAGCCTTAAACCCTATTCCCAAGCCCCAAACCCTAGTCCGGAGCCCTAAAGACCCGTCCTGAGCCCTAAGCCCTACGTCCCAGCTCTAAGCCCTAACATCCCAGCCCTAAACCCTAAAGCCTAGTCTTACACACGAACCCTAAACCCTAGTCTCCAGTCCTACAAACTACCCTCCTTCCCTGCCCTAAACCCTGAAACCCAGTCCCGAACCCTAAAGCCTGGCCCTAAGCCCTAATCCCCGAGCCTGCAGCCCTAGCCCGCAGCCCTAAGCCCTAGCAGGGAGCCCCGAACCCTAAAGCCTGGCCCTAAGCCCTAATCCCCAGCCCTAAAACACAAGCCTTCCACCCTCACTCTCACCCCTAAACACTCACAACAACCCTTCCACCCTTATCCCAATTCCCACACACTTGCCCTGAGCCCTAAACCCTGGAATCCACATATAAGTCGCCCTCTTGTGGCTTTCATCTGCAATAACGCAGTACCGGCAATGTTAGCCAATGGCACGAAAGTGCACCTTGAAAACAGGCCCAAATTCGCATTTCCCCTCAACCTACGAGCAAACTACTATTTTTCTCAATAACTAGACATTCCCAACATACCTCCCAACCCCTTAAACACATTCCCAAAAATAGGGAACACCCCAAAATACCCTCCCAAACAACCGCATTACCGCGACCTCTGGGCCAGCCAATGTTAGCCAATGGCACGAAAGTACACTTACAAAACAGGCCAAAAGTACCCTTTCCCCTCCACCTACAACCAAACTGCTATTTTTCCCAGAAACTAGACATTCCCAACATTGCTCCCACACCCCTAAACTCCTTCCCAAAAACCTAGAACACCCCAACATACCACCCCAAAAACGTGCATTACCGCGACCTCGCATAAGGCCTAAAGTCGCGTCCAAAATGCACTTTCAAACTAGGCCCAAAACACCCCTTCCCCTCCATGAATTTTCTTCAAAACACTTGCAAACAAAATTAGACTTTCCCACCTCTGATCCCAGCTAACTACATCCACTTGGAACCACCTGGAACACCCTGCAATCGAACCCCAAAAACATGTAAACACTCACATTTAACATGGGCTCCTATGGCAGCTCCTTCCTTCCTCGACTTTCACGAAAAACACCCTTCCCATCGATCGATTCCTCCCAATCTTCCTGCACACCCATGAATTCCCCCTCCCTACCACTCACAGCAGCCCCGTTCCTCTGGAGCAAGTGGAACACCCTTAAAACCACTTCTCCACCACCCCAAAAACGCCCATTGGATAACATGGCGATTCAGGCCATCACTCAAAAAGTGCTTTTTTCGCACTTCCCCTACTTCGATCCTCTTGAAACTCACTGGGACATTAGTTCCAGCGATTATGAAGAATCTCAGCAAGAATTACACAAATCCATCCAGTGGAAGGGGTACGACTTTTGCGGCAAACACGCGCCCCCCGCAAACACGCAAAATCACCCCAAAATCAGCCAAATCTGGATCGATTTTTGCCAAACCACTGGAAAACCTTCCCAACACCAAACCACACAAGTCCAAACCAAATCCAGCCAAATCGGACCAACCCCAACCCAGCCAGACCAACACAAACCCTTCCAAAACACCAATATTGGCGAAACTGAATCGAGCCCTGAGCCCTAGACTCGGGGAAACCCTAGCAATTCCAACCCTAAGCCCTAGACACCTTCCCAACCCTACCTCCTAACCCTAGACACCTCCCCAACCCTACCTCCTAACCCTACACACTCCTCTGAACCCTAAACACCTAACCGCAACGACGCACACTCCCCTAAACCCTAGAAACAAGCCTCAACCCTACCCTCATACCCTAGTCCCCAGCCTTAAACCCTATTCCCAAGCCCCAAACCCTAGTCCGGAGCCCTAAAGACCCGTCCTGAGCCCTAAGCCCTACGTCCCAGCTCTAAGCCCTAACATCCCAGCCCTAAACCCTAAAGCCTAGTCTTACACACGAACCCTAAACCCTAGTCTCCAGTCCTACAAACTACCCTCCTTCCCTGCCCTAAACCCTGAAACCCAGTCCCGAACCCTAAAGCCTGGCCCTAAGCCCTAATCCCCGAGCCTGCAGCCCTAGCCCGCAGCCCTAAGCCCTAGCAGGGAGCCCCGAACCCTAAAGCCTGGCCCTAAGCCCTAATCCCCAGCCCTAAAACACAAGCCTTCCACCCTCACTCTCACCCCTAAACACTCACAACAACCCTTCCACCCTTATCCCAATTCCCACACACTTGCCCTGAGCCCTAAACCCTGGAATCCACATATAAGTCGCCCTCTTGTGGCTTTCATCTGCAATAACGCAGTACCGGCAATGTTAGCCAATGGCACGAAAGTGCACCTTGAAAACAGGCCCAAATTCGCATTTCCCCTCAACCTACGAGCAAACTACTATTTTTCTCAATAACTAGACATTCCCAACATACCTCCCAACCCCTTAAACACATTCCCAAAAATAGGGAACACCCCAAAATACCCTCCCAAACAACCGCATTACCGCGACCTCTGGGCCAGCCAATGTTAGCCAATGGCACGAAAGTACACTTACAAAACAGGCCAAAAGTACCCTTTCCCCTCCACCTACAACCAAACTGCTTATTTTTCCCAGAAACTAGACATTCCCAACATTGCTCCCACACCCCTAAACTCCTTCCCAAAAACCTAGAACACCCCAACATACCACCCCAAAAACGTGCATTACCGCGACCTCGCATAAGGCCTAAAGTCGCGTCCAAAATGCACTTTCAAACTAGGCCCAAAACACCCCTTCCCCTCCATGAATTTTCTTCAAAACACTTGCAAACAAAATTAGACTTTCCCACCTCTGATCCCAGCTAACTACATCCACTTGGAACCACCTGGAACACCCTGCAATCGAACCCCAAAAACATGTAAACACTCACATTTAACATGGGCTCCTATGGCAGCTCCTTCCTTCCTCGACTTTCACGAAAAACACCCTTCCCATCGATCGATTCCTCCCAATCTTCCTGCACACCCATGAATTCCCCCTCCCTACCACTCACAGCAGCCCCGTTCCTCTGGAGCAAGTGGAACACCCTTAAAACCACTTCTCCACCACCCCAAAAACGCCCATTGGATAACATGGCGATTCAGGCCATCACTCAAAAAGTGCTTTTTTCGCACTTCCCCTACTTCGATCCTCTTGAAACTCACTGGGACATTAGTTCCAGCGATTATGAAGAATCTCAGCAAGAATTACACAAATCCATCCAGTGGAAGGGGTACGACTTTTGCGGCAAACACGCGCCCCCCGCAAACACGCAAAATCACCCCAAAATCAGCCAAATCTGGATCGATTTTTGCCAAACCACTGGAAAACCTTCCCAACACCAAACCACACAAGTCCAAACCAAATCCAGCCAAATCGGACCAACCCCAACCCAGCCAGACCAACACAAACCCTTCCAAAACACCAATATTGGCGAAACTGAATCGAGCCCTGAGCCCTAGACTCGGGGAAACCCTAGCAATTCCAACCCTAAGCCCTAGACACCTTCCCAACCCTACCTCCTAACCCTAGACACCTCCCCAACCCTACCTCCTAACCCTACACACTCCTCTGAACCCTAAACACCTAACCGCAACGACGCACACTCCCCTAAACCCTAGAAACAAGCCTCAACCCTACCCTCATACCCTAGTCCCCAGCCTTAAACCCTATTCCCAAGCCCCAAACCCTAGTCCGGAGCCCTAAAGACCCGTCCTGAGCCCTAAGCCCTACGTCCCAGCTCTAAGCCCTAACATCCCAGCCCTAAACCCTAAAGCCTAGTCTTACACACGAACCCTAAACCCTAGTCTCCAGTCCTACAAACTACCCTCCTTCCCTGCCCTAAACCCTGAAACCCAGTCCCGAACCCTAAAGCCTGGCCCTAAGCCCTAATCCCCGAGCCTGCAGCCCTAGCCCGCAGCCCTAAGCCCTAGCAGGGAGCCCCGAACCCTAAAGCCTGGCCCTAAGCCCTAATCCCCAGCCCTAAAACACAAGCCTTCCACCCTCACTCTCACCCCTAAACACTCACAACAACCCTTCCACCCTTATCCCAATTCCCACACACTTGCCCTGAGCCCTAAACCCTGGAATCCACATATAAGTCGCCCTCTTGTGGCTTTCATCTGCAATAACGCAGTACCGGCAATGTTAGCCAATGGCACGAAAGTGCACCTTGAAAACAGGCCCAAATTCGCATTTCCCCTCAACCTACGAGCAAACTACTATTTTTCTCAATAACTAGACATTCCCAACATACCTCCCAACCCCTTAAACACATTCCCAAAAATAGGGAACACCCCAAAATACCCTCCCAAACAACCGCATTACCGCGACCTCTGGGCCAGCCAATGTTAGCCAATGGCACGAAAGTACACTTACAAAACAGGCCAAAAGTACCCTTTCCCCTCCACCTACAACCAAACTGCTATTTTTCCCAGAAACTAGACATTCCCAACATTGCTCCCACACCCCTAAACTCCTTCCCAAAAACCTAGAACACCCCAACATACCACCCCAAAAACGTGCATTACCGCGACCTCGCATAAGGCCTAAAGTCGCGTCCAAAATGCACTTTCAAACTAGGCCCAAAACACCCCTTCCCCTCCATGAATTTTCTTCAAAACACTTGCAAACAAAATTAGACTTTCCCACCTCTGATCCCAGCTAACTACATCCACTTGGAACCACCTGGAACACCCTGCAATCGAACCCCAAAAACATGTAAACACTCACATTTAACATGGGCTCCTATGGCAGCTCCTTCCTTCCTCGACTTTCACGAAAAACACCCTTCCCATCGATCGATTCCTCCCAATCTTCCTGCACACCCATGAATTCCCCCTCCCTACCACTCACAGCAGCCCCGTTCCTCTGGAGCAAGTGGAACACCCTTAAAACCACTTCTCCACCACCCCAAAAACGCCCATTGGATAACATGGCGATTCAGGCCATCACTCAAAAAGTGCTTTTTTCGCACTTCCCCTACTTCGATCCTCTTGAAACTCACTGGGACATTAGTTCCAGCGATTATGAAGAATCTCAGCAAGAATTACACAAATCCATCCAGTGGAAGGGGTACGACTTTTGCGGCAAACACGCGCCCCCCGCAAACACGCAAAATCACCCCAAAATCAGCCAAATCTGGATCGATTTTTGCCAAACCACTGGAAAACCTTCCCAACACCAAACCACACAAGTCCAAACCAAATCCAGCCAAATCGGACCAACCCCAACCCAGCCAGACCAACACAAACCCTTCCAAAACACCAATATTGGCGAAACTGAATCGAGCCCTGAGCCCTAGACTCGGGGAAACCCTAGCAATTCCAACCCTAAGCCCTAGACACCTTCCCAACCCTACCTCCTAACCCTAGACACCTCCCCAACCCTACCTCCTAACCCTACACACTCCTCTGAACCCTAAACACCTAACCGCAACGACGCACACTCCCCTAAACCCTAGAAACAAGCCTCAACCCTACCCTCATACCCTAGTCCCCAGCCTTAAACCCTATTCCCAAGCCCCAAACCCTAGTCCGGAGCCCTAAAGACCCGTCCTGAGCCCTAAGCCCTACGTCCCAGCTCTAAGCCCTAACATCCCAGCCCTAAACCCTAAAGCCTAGTCTTACACACGAACCCTAAACCCTAGTCTCCAGTCCTACAAACTACCCTCCTTCCCTGCCCTAAACCCTGAAACCCAGTCCCGAACCCTAAAGCCTGGCCCTAAGCCCTAATCCCCGAGCCTGCAGCCCTAGCCCGCAGCCCTAAGCCCTAGCAGGGAGCCCCGAACCCTAAAGCCTGGCCCTAAGCCCTAATCCCCAGCCCTAAAACACAAGCCTTCCACCCTCACTCTCACCCCTAAACACTCACAACAACCCTTCCACCCTTATCCCAATTCCCACACACTTGCCCTGAGCCCTAAACCCTGGAATCCACATATAAGTCGCCCTCTTGTGGCTTTCATCTGCAATAACGCAGTACCGGCAATGTTAGCCAATGGCACGAAAGTGCACCTTGAAAACAGGCCCAAATTCGCATTTCCCCTCAACCTACGAGCAAACTACTATTTTTCTCAATAACTAGACATTCCCAACATACCTCCCAACCCCTTAAACACATTCCCAAAAATAGGGAACACCCCAAAATACCCTCCCAAACAACCGCATTACCGCGACCTCTGGGCCAGCCAATGTTAGCCAATGGCACGAAAGTACACTTACAAAACAGGCCAAAAGTACCCTTTCCCCTCCACCTACAACCAAACTGCTATTTTTCCCAGAAACTAGACATTCCCAACATTGCTCCCACACCCCTAAACTCCTTCCCAAAAACCTAGAACACCCCAACATACCACCCCAAAAACGTGCATTACCGCGACCTCGCATAAGGCCTAAAGTCGCGTCCAAAATGCACTTTCAAACTAGGCCCAAAACACCCCTTCCCCTCCATGAATTTTCTTCAAAACACTTGCAAACAAAATTAGACTTTCCCACCTCTGATCCCAGCTAACTACATCCACTTGGAACCACCTGGAACACCCTGCAATCGAACCCCAAAAACATGTAAACACTCACATTTAACATGGGCTCCTATGGCAGCTCCTTCCTTCCTCGACTTTCACGAAAAACACCCTTCCCATCGATCGATTCCTCCCAATCTTCCTGCACACCCATGAATTCCCCCTCCCTACCACTCACAGCAGCCCCGTTCCTCTGGAGCAAGTGGAACACCCTTAAAACCACTTCTCCACCACCCCAAAAACGCCCATTGGATAACATGGCGATTCAGGCCATCACTCAAAAAGTGCTTTTTTCGCACTTCCCCTACTTCGATCCTCTTGAAACTCACTGGGACATTAGTTCCAGCGATTATGAAGAATCTCAGCAAGAATTACACAAATCCATCCAGTGGAAGGGGTACGACTTTTGCGGCAAACACGCGCCCCCCGCAAACACGCAAAATCACCCCAAAATCAGCCAAATCTGGATCGATTTTTGCCAAACCACTGGAAAACCTTCCCAACACCAAACCACACAAGTCCAAACCAAATCCAGCCAAATCGGACCAACCCCAACCCAGCCAGACCAACACAAACCCTTCCAAAACACCAATATTGGCGAAACTGAATCGAGCCCTGAGCCCTAGACTCGGGGAAACCCTAGCAATTCCAACCCTAAGCCCTAGACACCTTCCCAACCCTACCTCCTAACCCTAGACACCTCCCCAACCCTACCTCCTAACCCTACACACTCCTCTGAACCCTAAACACCTAACCGCAACGACGCACACTCCCCTAAACCCTAGAAACAAGCCTCAACCCTACCCTCTACCCTAGTCCCCAGCCTTAAACCCTATTCCCAAGCCCCAAACCCTAGTCCGGAGCCCTAAAGACCCGTCCTGAGCCCTAAGCCCTACGTCCCAGCTCTAAGCCCTAACATCCCAGCCCTAAACCCTAAAGCCTAGTCTTACACACGAACCCTAAACCCTAGTCTCCAGTCCTACAAACTACCCTCCTTCCCTGCCCTAAACCCTGAAACCCAGTCCCGAACCCTAAAGCCTGGCCCTAAGCCCTAATCCCCGAGCCTGCAGCCCTAGCCCGCAGCCCTAAGCCCTAGCAGGGAGCCCCGAACCCTAAAGCCTGGCCCTAAGCCCTAATCCCCAGCCCTAAAACACAAGCCTTCCACCCTCACTCTCACCCCTAAACACTCACAACAACCCTTCCACCCTTATCCCAATTCCCACACACTTGCCCTGAGCCCTAAACCCTGGAATCCACATATAAGTCGCCCTCTTGTGGCTTTCATCTGCAATAACGCAGTACCGGCAATGTTAGCCAATGGCACGAAAGTGCACCTTGAAAACAGGCCCAAATTCGCATTTCCCCTCAACCTACGAGCAAACTACTATTTTTCTCAATAACTAGACATTCCCAACATACCTCCCAACCCCTTAAACACATTCCCAAAAATAGGGAACACCCCAAAATACCCTCCCAAACAACCGCATTACCGCGACCTCTGGGCCAGCCAATGTTAGCCAATGGCACGAAAGTACACTTACAAAACAGGCCAAAAGTACCCTTTCCCCTCCACCTACAACCAAACTGCTATTTTTCCCAGAAACTAGACATTCCCAACATTGCTCCCACACCCCTAAACTCCTTCCCAAAAACCTAGAACACCCCAACATACCACCCCAAAAACGTGCATTACCGCGACCTCGCATAAGGCCTAAAGTCGCGTCCAAAATGCACTTTCAAACTAGGCCCAAAACACCCCTTCCCCTCCATGAATTTTCTTCAAAACACTTGCAAACAAAATTAGACTTTCCCACCTCTGATCCCAGCTAACTACATCCACTTGGAACCACCTGGAACACCCTGCAATCGAACCCCAAAAACATGTAAACACTCACATTTAACATGGGCTCCTATGGCAGCTCCTTCCTTCCTCGACTTTCACGAAAAACACCCTTCCCATCGATCGATTCCTCCCAATCTTCCTGCACACCCATGAATTCCCCCTCCCTACCACTCACAGCAGCCCCGTTCCTCTGGAGCAAGTGGAACACCCTTAAAACCACTTCTCCACCACCCCAAAAACGCCCATTGGATAACATGGCGATTCAGGCCATCACTCAAAAAGTGCTTTTTTCGCACTTCCCCTACTTCGATCCTCTTGAAACTCACTGGGACATTAGTTCCAGCGATTATGAAGAATCTCAGCAAGAATTACACAAATCCATCCAGTGGAAGGGGTACGACTTTTGCGGCAAACACGCGCCCCCCGCAAACACGCAAAATCACCCCAAAATCAGCCAAATCTGGATCGATTTTTGCCAAACCACTGGAAAACCTTCCCAACACCAAACCACACAAGTCCAAACCAAATCCAGCCAAATCGGACCAACCCCAACCCAGCCAGACCAACACAAACCCTTCCAAAACACCAATATTGGCGAAACTGAATCGAGCCCTGAGCCCTAGACTCGGGGAAACCCTAGCAATTCCAACCCTAAGCCCTAGACACCTTCCCAACCCTACCTCCTAACCCTAGACACCTCCCCAACCCTACCTCCTAACCCTACACACTCCTCTGAACCCTAAACACCTAACCGCAACGACGCACACTCCCCTAAACCCTAGAAACAAGCCTCAACCCTACCCTCATACCCTAGTCCCCAGCCTTAAACCCTATTCCCAAGCCCCAAACCCTAGTCCGGAGCCCTAAAGACCCGTCCTGAGCCCTAAGCCCTACGTCCCAGCTCTAAGCCCTAACATCCCAGCCCTAAACCCTAAAGCCTAGTCTTACACACGAACCCTAAACCCTAGTCTCCAGTCCTACAAACTACCCTCCTTCCCTGCCCTAAACCCTGAAACCCAGTCCCGAACCCTAAAGCCTGGCCCTAAGCCCTAATCCCCGAGCCTGCAGCCCTAGCCCGCAGCCCTAAGCCCTAGCAGGGAGCCCCGAACCCTAAAGCCTGGCCCTAAGCCCTAATCCCCAGCCCTAAAACACAAGCCTTCCACCCTCACTCTCACCCCTAAACACTCACAACAACCCTTCCACCCTTATCCCAATTCCCACACACTTGCCCTGAGCCCTAAACCCTGGAATCCACATATAAGTCGCCCTCTTGTGGCTTTCATCTGCAATAACGCAGTACCGGCAATGTTAGCCAATGGCACGAAAGTGCACCTTGAAAACAGGCCCAAATTCGCATTTCCCCTCAACCTACGAGCAAACTACTATTTTTCTCAATAACTAGACATTCCCAACATACCTCCCAACCCCTTAAACACATTCCCAAAAATAGGGAACACCCCAAAATACCCTCCCAAACAACCGCATTACCGCGACCTCTGGGCCAGCCAATGTTAGCCAATGGCACGAAAGTACACTTACAAAACAGGCCAAAAGTACCCTTTCCCCTCCACCTACAACCAAACTGCTATTTTTCCCAGAAACTAGACATTCCCAACATTGCTCCCACACCCCTAAACTCCTTCCCAAAAACCTAGAACACCCCAACATACCACCCCAAAAACGTGCATTACCGCGACCTCGCATAAGGCCTAAAGTCGCGTCCAAAATGCACTTTCAAACTAGGCCCAAAACACCCCTTCCCCTCCATGAATTTTCTTCAAAACACTTGCAAACAAAATTAGACTTTCCCACCTCTGATCCCAGCTAACTACATCCACTTGGAACCACCTGGAACACCCTGCAATCGAACCCCAAAAACATGTAAACACTCACATTTAACATGGGCTCCTATGGCAGCTCCTTCCTTCCTCGACTTTCACGAAAAACACCCTTCCCATCGATCGATTCCTCCCAATCTTCCTGCACACCCATGAATTCCCCCTCCCTACCACTCACAGCAGCCCCGTTCCTCTGGAGCAAGTGGAACACCCTTAAAACCACTTCTCCACCACCCCAAAAACGCCCATTGGATAACATGGCGATTCAGGCCATCACTCAAAAAGTGCTTTTTTCGCACTTCCCCTACTTCGATCCTCTTGAAACTCACTGGGACATTAGTTCCAGCGATTATGAAGAATCTCAGCAAGAATTACACAAATCCATCCAGTGGAAGGGGTACGACTTTTGCGGCAAACACGCGCCCCCCGCAAACACGCAAAATCACCCCAAAATCAGCCAAATCTGGATCGATTTTTGCCAAACCACTGGAAAACCTTCCCAACACCAAACCACACAAGTCCAAACCAAATCCAGCCAAATCGGACCAACCCCAACCCAGCCAGACCAACACAAACCCTTCCAAAACACCAATATTGGCGAAACTGAATCGAGCCCTGAGCCCTAGACTCGGGGAAACCCTAGCAATTCCAACCCTAAGCCCTAGACACCTTCCCAACCCTACCTCCTAACCCTAGACACCTCCCCAACCCTACCTCCTAACCCTACACACTCCTCTGAACCCTAAACACCTAACCGCAACGACGCACACTCCCCTAAACCCTAGAAACAAGCCTCAACCCTACCCTCATACCCTAGTCCCCAGCCTTAAACCCTATTCCCAAGCCCCAAACCCTAGTCCGGAGCCCTAAAGACCCGTCCTGAGCCCTAAGCCCTACGTCCCAGCTCTAAGCCCTAACATCCCAGCCCTAAACCCTAAAGCCTAGTCTTACACACGAACCCTAAACCCTAGTCTCCAGTCCTACAAACTACCCTCCTTCCCTGCCCTAAACCCTGAAACCCAGTCCCGAACCCTAAAGCCTGGCCCTAAGCCCTAATCCCCGAGCCTGCAGCCCTAGCCCGCAGCCCTAAGCCCTAGCAGGGAGCCCCGAACCCTAAAGCCTGGCCCTAAGCCCTAATCCCCAGCCCTAAAACACAAGCCTTCCACCCTCACTCTCACCCCTAAACACTCACAACAACCCTTCCACCCTTATCCCAATTCCCACACACTTGCCCTGAGCCCTAAACCCTGGAATCCACATATAAGTCGCCCTCTTGTGGCTTTCATCTGCAATAACGCAGTACCGGCAATGTTAGCCAATGGCACGAAAGTGCACCTTGAAAACAGGCCCAAATTCGCATTTCCCCTCAACCTACGAGCAAACTACTATTTTTCTCAATAACTAGACATTCCCAACATACCTCCCAACCCCTTAAACACATTCCCAAAAATAGGGAACACCCCAAAATACCCTCCCAAACAACCGCATTACCGCGACCTCTGGGCCAGCCAATGTTAGCCAATGGCACGAAAGTACACTTACAAAACAGGCCAAAAGTACCCTTTCCCCTCCACCTACAACCAAACTGCTATTTTTCCCAGAAACTAGACATTCCCAACATTGCTCCCACACCCCTAAACTCCTTCCCAAAAACCTAGAACACCCCAACATACCACCCCAAAAACGTGCATTACCGCGACCTCGCATAAGGCCTAAAGTCGCGTCCAAAATGCACTTTCAAACTAGGCCCAAAACACCCCTTCCCCTCCATGAATTTTCTTCAAAACACTTGCAAACAAAATTAGACTTTCCCACCTCTGATCCCAGCTAACTACATCCACTTGGAACCACCTGGAACACCCTGCAATCGAACCCCAAAAACATGTAAACACTCACATTTAACATGGGCTCCTATGGCAGCTCCTTCCTTCCTCGACTTTCACGAAAAACACCCTTCCCATCGATCGATTCCTCCCAATCTTCCTGCACACCCATGAATTCCCCCTCCCTACCACTCACAGCAGCCCCGTTCCTCTGGAGCAAGTGGAACACCCTTAAAACCACTTCTCCACCACCCCAAAAACGCCCATTGGATAACATGGCGATTCAGGCCATCACTCAAAAAGTGCTTTTTTCGCACTTCCCCTACTTCGATCCTCTTGAAACTCACTGGGACATTAGTTCCAGCGATTATGAAGAATCTCAGCAAGAATTACACAAATCCATCCAGTGGAAGGGGTACGACTTTTGCGGCAAACACGCGCCCCCCGCAAACACGCAAAATCACCCCAAAATCAGCCAAATCTGGATCGATTTTTGCCAAACCACTGGAAAACCTTCCCAACACCAAACCACACAAGTCCAAACCAAATCCAGCCAAATCGGACCAACACCAACCCAGCCAGACCAACACAAACCCTTCCAAAACACCAATATTGGCGAAACTGAATCGAGCCCTGAGCCCTAGACTCGGGGAAACCCTAGCAATTCCAACCCTAAGCCCTAGACACCTTCCCAACCCTACCTCCTAACCCTAGACACCTCCCCAACCCTACCTCCTAACCCTACACACTCCTCTGAACCCTAAACACCTAACCGCAACGACGCACACTCCCCTAAACCCTAGAAACAAGCCTCAACCCTACCCTCATACCCTAGTCCCCAGCCTTAAACCCTATTCCCAAGCCCCAAACCCTAGTCCGGAGCCCTAAAGACCCGTCCTGAGCCCTAAGCCCTACGTCCCAGCTCTAAGCCCTAACATCCCAGCCCTAAACCCTAAAGCCTAGTCTTACACACGAACCCTAAACCCTAGTCTCCAGTCCTACAAACTACCCTCCTTCCCTGCCCTAAACCCTGAAACCCAGTCCCGAACCCTAAAGCCTGGCCCTAAGCCCTAATCCCCGAGCCTGCAGCCCTAGCCCGCAGCCCTAAGCCCTAGCAGGGAGCCCCGAACCCTAAAGCCTGGCCCTAAGCCCTAATCCCC
>NW_028187676.1:0-18000 GCF_964204655.1 Triturus cristatus
GTTGGGAGACGGGGTGCGGGTTGCCCTTGTGGGTAACACCTGGGAGTCCGGGGCTTGGGCCTTGTCATGCGGGGAGGGAGCAAGCCCTTCATGTGGCCTGTCCAACACACGCACAAAGAGTTAAAACAGTTCTGCAAGGACAAGGGCATTGCGACCACCGGCCTAGGTACCAAGGAAGAGATGCAGGAAGCCCTGAGAACCTGGATAGAGTCCGAGGTGGGTCCCTCCCAGAGTGAAGGTCCCCTCGCCCCTGAATGCAGCCACGCCACCAGCACCGACCCCCGCGAACGGAGGGAGAAACAGCCTGGAAACCGGCCTCTCCGCGGAAGAAATACGAGAGCGGGAGAAGGTCCGGACCCATGAGCTAGAGCTCGCACGACTTCGGCTGGACGGCGAACTCTTGCTGGCCGAAAAGAAATTGGCCATGGAACAGCTACGGCTACAAGAGGAGATAGAGGAGAAGAAGCGGCATCGAGAGCTGGAGGAGAAAAGGCTGACCCTCGAACACGAGTGGGGCCTCAAAGAACTCGAGCTCAAGGCCCAGAAGGGGGAGACCGGCACCCCTAGCAATAGAGACGCTCTGCCGCCCACCGAAGCCAAGGTCCATATTCCCAAAGATGTCGTCAAGGAGTACTATAAAAACGACGACATCCAGCAGTGGTTTAAGGCGTACGAGGTGGCGATGACCTCCCATCGGGTACCCCGGAAGGATTGGGGTGCTGGCCTATGGGGTCGGTTCCTTAGCGAGGGCCAAGACACCCTACTCCAGCTCCCGGAAGAGGTGATGACCTCGTACGACCATATGAAGGAGGCCCTGCTCAACCGCTATGGACTAACCGCGGAAATGTACCACCAGCGTTTCAGAGACTGCAAGAAAATCCCCGGTACCACGTGGGTAGAGTATGTTGACTTTTTCAGCAGGGCCCTAGAAGGTTGGATCAAGGGGAGCAAGGTCACCACCATTATTTGGGAACACCTCTCCAACAACTGCTTCGTGGAGCTAAGACAACACCTCCTCGACAGCAAGCTGACCGAGCCGCGGAAGCTCGCCGCCGAGGCCGATCGATGGGTCAACACCCAAGTCCCCCAGAGCTCGATGGGGCAGTACCAGCGAAACCCCACCGGACCCCCCTGCCAGCGCGGCGGGGGAGGAGGGTCAAACAGGAATCGGGACATCCCAGCCGGGCCGCCCCGGAGTCTGCCTCGGGGGCCGCCTCAGCAACACACCTCCCCGAGCCTAGCCCGAAGAGGGACAGCGCCAGCCAAAACCGGACACCGGCCCACGATAACCTGCTACGGCTGCCAACAAACAGGACACTATGCCAGCGACCCTGCCTGCCCCATGAACTGACAAAGTGGGACCAGCGGGCCCCCGCCCCGACAACTAGTGGCTTCCGCCCTGGGAGAAGGGGAGGAAGAGGAAGAACCCCTCAACGGGGGGTCCACTGAGTGGGAGCCGGCGGCCATGTCCCTGGTCTGCCTGGGCAGCCGAGAAATGGTGCCCCGAACACCCATCCCGAGCAACACTCAGAAGTACCAACAGTGGGTCACTATCAATGGACGACGGGCCGAAGCCCTCCGTGACACCGGAGCCAGTGTCACCGCTGTCCGCTGCCACCTGGTGGCCCCCGAACAGATCCTGCCGAATGTGCTATGCCCCGTCCGGACGGCCGACAACAGCGAGAGCATGTGCCAGATGGCACAGATTCCCTTCGAATGGGGAGGGGTGACGGGCATACTGAAGGTGACTGTCCGCGACGACGCTCCGGTGGACTGCCTCCTGGGGAACGACCTCGAGAGTTCCCCCTGGGCTCAAGTGGAGCGGCGAAAGCATCTCCGAATGCTAGGACTACCCGAATGGGCCTGCGCCACCACCCGGTCCATGGCCGCCCAGGCCCCCCGTTCGTCCATGGCCGCCGATACCGTCGAGCCCGAGGGGCCCGTGCCACCACCTGCCTCCAGCGAGGGAGAAGCAGACACCGATGCCAGATCCACGGTGCCCCCCGGACGAGATCGCCTCTCTCGGCACACTCCCGGAACTTGCCCAATGGCGCCACGACGGGGGCCCCACCAGAGAACAGTTCTTGCAGGAACAGAAGACCTGCCCCTCCCTTGAAGGAGTCCGGCAACAAGCGGCCTCGCAGGCCAACGGTGACCAGACCGGAACCCACTGGGTCTATTGGGCTGAGGGACTACTGTATAGCGAGCAGAAGATTGCAGAACTAGGGGCCAGTCGAGTGCTGGTGGTCCCCCTCCGATTCCGGGAGTTCCTCCTTAACCTGGCACATGATGTGCCCCTTGCTCGGCAACTGGGGCAGGACAAAACCTACAGCCGCCTGGTGACCCACTTCTACTGGCCCCGGATGCGGAGGGACGTGGACAACCACTGCCGGTCCTGCCAGACCTGCCAAGCCAGCGGCAAGCCAGGGGGACGGGTCAAAGCCCCTCTCCAGCCCTTCCCAGCAGTCAACACCCCGTTCGAACGGGTCGGAATAGACATTGTAGGGCCCCTGGACCCCCAGACCGCCCTGGGTCACCGCTTCATCCTGGTCCTCGTAGACCACGCAACCAGGTACCCTGAGGCCATCCCGCTTCGAACTGTGACAGCCCCCGTAGTGGGCCGGGCCTTAATGGGGATCTTCTCGAGAGTGGGGTTCCCCCGAGAAGTGGTGAGCGACCTTGGTACGAACTTCATCTCTAAATACATGCGGTCCCTGTGGCAGCAGTGCGGGGTCACGTACAAGTTCACCACCCCATACCACCCTCAGGGGAACGGACTGGTTGAGCGGTTCAACAGAACCTTAAAAGGCATGATCAAGGGCCTGGAAGAGCCCCTATGGCGGAGATGGGATGTCCTGCTGCCGTGCCTCCTGTTTGCCTATCGGGAGGTCCCGCAGAAGTCCCTGGGGTTCAGCCCTTTCGAATTGTTGTACGGGCATCCAGTCCGAGGACTCCTCAGCCTGGTCAAGGAGGGCTGGGAGACGAAGCCCCGAGATGCCCCTCCCGACGTCTACAGATACCTCCTGACCCTCCGCAACCAGACACGAAGGTTCCGAGCCCTGGCCGAAGCCAACCTCGAGGCCAGCCAAGAGGACATGAAAAGATGGTACGATCAAAACGCCTCTACCATCGAGTTTGAGCCGGGCCAGCAAGTCTGGGTCATGTCACCGGTTGACCCCTGCACCCTCCAGGACAAATGGACCGAACCCTTCAAGGTGGTGGGAAAGAAGAGCCCTGTCACCTACCTGATCGACATGGAGTCTCCCCGGAACCCCCTCCGGGTTCTGCACGCTGACCGGCTCAAACCCCACTTTGCCCGGACCGAACTAAGCCTACTGCTAGCGACCGACGACGGGGGCGAAGACGACTCCGAGCCCCTACCCGACCTCCTGCGGACCAGCGACCACGACGGGGCCATCGAAGGCGTCCAACTCGCCCCCTCCCTGACCCCGGAACAGCACCACGACTGTCAGCAACTGTTGCAGCCCTTTGCGGCCCTCTTCTCCCTCACTCCGGGGGTGACTCCATGGTGTGTCCACGACGTCGACACTGGGGACAGTCCCCCCGTGCGACACAGAGCCTACAGAGAACCCGACCGGGTGTGGGCCTGCATCCAGGCTGAGGTGGCGAAGATGCTGGCCCTCGGGGTCATCGAGCCCTCCGACAGCCCGTGGGCCAGTCCCGTCGTCCTGGTGCCAAAAGCCGCCGCACCAGGCACCCCCCCGGAGCTACGATTTTGTGTGTACTACCGGGCCCTGAACACCGTTACCAAGACCGATGCCCATCCTCTTCCCCGGGCCGACGAGCTCATCGACCGCTTAGGGGCGGCCCACTACCTGAGCACTTTTGACCTCACTTCCGGGTACTGGCAGATCCAGCTCACCCCCGGTGCCCAAGAAAGATCCGCTTTCTCCACCCCTGACGGGCACTACCACTTTCGGGTGATGCCCTTCGGCATGAAGAACGCCCCGGCCACCTTCCAGAGACTAGTGAACAAGGTCCTGGCCGGGCTAGAGGCCTTCAGCGCGGCTTATTTAGATGACATTGCCGTATACAGCAGCCACTGGGCTGAGCACCTGGGGCACCTCAAAGCAGTCCTGACCGCCCTCCAAAGGGCCGGGCTCACGATCAAGGCCAGCAAATACCAGATAGGCCAAGGATCGGTGACCTATCTGGGCCATCAAGTAGGGAGCGGTCAGGTGGCTCCCCCTCCAACCGAAAGTTGATGCCATCCAGGCGTGGGAACCCCCCACCACCCAGACAGCTGTCCGGGCCTTCCTGGGCCTCACCGGGTACTACCGGCGATTCATCAGAGACTATGGGAGCATTGTCGGCCCCCTCACAGAGCTCACGTCAAAAAAACAGCCCAAGAAGGTACACTGGACCCCCCGCTGCCAGGCGGCCTTCGAGACTCTCAAAACGGCAATGTGCACTGCCCCCGTGCTACAGGCCCCTGACTACAGCAAGGAGTTTGTGGTGCAGACGGACGCCTCCGAATATGGAATTGGGGCCGTCCTGTCCCAGGTAGATTCGGAGGGACTCGACAGACCCGTGGCCTTCATCAGCCGACGGCTGCTGCCCCGGGAGCAGCAGTGGAGCACCATCGAGCGGGAGGCCTTCGCTGTAGTGTGGGCCCTCAAAAAGCTCCAGCCCTATCTCTTCGGCACCCACTTCCGGGTCCAGACCGACCACCGGCCCTTGCGGTGGTTAATGCAAATGAGGGGCGAGAACCCCAAGCTGCTGCGATGGTCCATCTCGCTGCAAGGGATGGACTTCTCTGTTGAACACTGTCCCGGCAGTGACCACGCCAATGCCGACGGCCTGTCCCGCTTCTTCCGCCTCGACGAGGAGAACCCCCAAGGAAATGGGTGACTCTCCCTGCCTTCGGCTGGGGGGGGACGCCTGTTGGACCCGGCCTCGTGGCGTGGTCTTAACTCTCTTGGATTGTGCTCGTCCCCCGCACCGGCCTACACGGGCCACCCTTTCAGGCCACCAGGGACCCCTCCTCCCTTCGAGGTCCCCCTTGGATTGTACCCGTTTGCCTACACCCGCCTCAGTGGCCCCCTTTTCCAGGCCGCACAGGAACCCCTCATCTCTTCGGGGTTCCCCCCATGCTTGCTCCACGCACCAGCCCACGCGACCCGGCTCCCCCCGGCCGCAGCCCCAGCGAAGCCCCGACATCGAGGCACCAAGATCTGGCCAGGGGGCACCGCATGGCCACTTCACCTCTCCCGGAGGAGGAGAGTTTCGATGGGACACCCACCGTCCCTCCACACCTAGGTGCGATCGTCCTCCGGCCTCTCCGGGCCTGGCGCCTCTCCCGCTGGGCGTCTGGCCTCTCCCAGCACGGCCTCTCCGCCCCCCCCAGGTGCAAGGGTCCGGACATCAAAGGGCTCCAGACCTATATCTGGGGCAACCCCGCAATGGAACAGCAGTTGTATCCCGGAGTCAAGAGCCCTGCTGATGGAATCACGGCTGACCCTACGGAGAAGAACTCTTGCTTGACCCTATACCACGAGCCCAGCTGACTGCGTCGCAGCTCCACCTTATTGAGACAAGGAACCTCACGGAACATCGGGGCCCTGCTGACGCTGTTGCGGCCCAACCTCGCTGAAGCCTCTCCCAGAGCCCTGCTGACGTCGTCGCGGCTCGAGCTGAACTGAACCACCTTAAGAGCCCTGCTGACCTAGTCGTGGCTCAAGTTCCACGAACTGATCACCAGAGCCCTGCTGACGCCGTCGCGGCTCGACCACTCCGGGACACGGAGTCCCTCCAGGTTGAGGAACAAGAACTGGGCCTAAGGTACCCTCGTACCCAGCTGCTACCAAAGACTGTCCCGCTACCCCGTTCCTACCAAAGACTTTGAGACTCTTGCGGATCCCTCGATCCCCCCTTGTATATATTGATAACCGTAACTTCCTAAATGCTGATAAAGAATTGCTCATCGTGATAAACATCCTCGAGTCCTGTGTGGTGGTGTTACTGTGCTGGTACGGTATAGGGGGACCTCTCCTAGGAGGCTTCTCAGCAGCGCTCGGCTACTTCGTACAGTGTGGGGGCCCCCCTGGGTGGTCTCTCCAACTCCCCCGGGGTTCGCCTTCCAACAGTGGGTGGATGTGTGATTGTGTGTGGTTTTGTGTGTGGTTGTGTGTGTGGTTGTGGTTGTGTGTGGTTGTGGTTGTGTGTGTGGTTGTGTGTGTGGTTATGTGTGTGTGTGATTGTGTGTGTGTGGTTGTGTGTGTGTGGTTGTGCATGTGTGGTTGTGTGTGTGGTTGTGTGTGTGGTTGTGTGTGTGGTTATGGTGTGGTTGTGTGTGTGGTTGTGTGTGTGTGTTGCCATGTGAGTGGTTGTGTGTGTGGTTGTGTATGTGGTTGTGTATGTGGTTGTGTATGTATGGTTCTGTGTGTGGTTGTGTGTGTGGGTGCGAGTGCAGTTGAGGGTGCGGTTGTGGGTGCGGTTGTGGGTGTTTGGGTGGATGTGTGATTGCGCATGTGTGGTTGTGTGTGTGTGGTTCTGTGTGTGTGTGGTTGTGTGTGTGGTTGTGTGTGTGGTTGTGTGTGAGTGGTTGTGTGTGAGTGGTTGTGTGTGTGGTTGCGTGTTTGTGTGTGTGGTTGTGTGTCGGGTTTTGTGTGTGGTTGTGTGTGTGTGGTTGTGTGTGTGTGGTTGTGTATGTGCTTGTGTTTGTGGTTGTGTGTTGGTGCTTATGGGTGTGGTTGTGTGTGGTTGTGTATGTGGTTGTGTGTGGTTGTGTATGTGGTTGTGTGTGTGTGGTTGTGTGTGGGTATGGTTGTGTGTGCAGTTGGGTGTGGTTGTGTGTGTGTGCGATTATGTGTATGGTTGTGTGTGTGGTTGTGTGTGTGGTTGTGTGTGGTTGGGGTTGTGTGGGTGTGGTTGTGTGGGTGTGGTTGTGTATGTGGTTGTGTGTGTGGTTATGGGTGTGTGTGTTGTGTGTGTGTTTGTGTGTGTTTGTGTGTGTGGTTGTGTGTGTGGTTGGGTGTATAGTTGTGGTTGTGTGTGTGCTTGTGTGTATGGTTGTGTGTGGTTGTGTGTGTGGTTATGGGTGTGGTTGTGTGTGTGTGGTTATGTTGGTGTGGTTGTGTGTGTGGTTGTGTGTGTGGTTGGTTGTGGTTGTGTGGTTGTGTGTGATTATGTGTGCATGTGGTTGTGGGTATGGTTGGGTGTGATTGTGTTTTAGGTTGTGTGTGTGGTTGTGTGTGGTTGTGGTTGTATGTGTGGTTGTGTGTGTGGTTGTGTGTGGTTGTGTGTGTGGTTGTGTGTGTGTGGTTGTGTGTAGTTATGTGTGTGTGGTTGTGTGTGTGTGGTTGTGTGTGTGGTTGTGTGTATGTGGTTGTGTGTGTGGTTGTGTGTGTGTGTGGTTGTTTGTGTGTGTGGTTGTGTGTGTGGTTGTGGTTGTGTGTGGGTGCGGTTGGGGTACGGGTGTGGTTGTGGGTGTGTTTGTGTGTGTGGGTGTGTAGTTGTGTGTATGTTGTGTGTGTGTAGTTGTGTGTGAATGGCTGTGTGTGTGTGTGGTTGTGTGCATGTGTGGTTGTGTGTGTGTGGTTGTGTGTGTGTGGTTGTATGTGTGGTTGTATGTTTGGTTGTGTGTATGGTTTAATGTGTGGTTGTGTGTGTGTTGTTGTGTGTGTGCTTGTGTGTGTGTGGTTGTGTTGGTGTGGTTGTGTGTGGTTGTGTGTGTGGTTGGTTGTGGTTGTGTGTGGTTGTGTGTGTGTGTGACTGGTTGTGTGTGGTTGTGTGTGTGGTTGTGTGTGGTTGTGTGTGTGTTTTTGTATGTGTGGTTGTATGTTTGGTTGTGTGTATGGTTTAATGTGTGGTTGTGTGTGTGTTGTTGTGTGTGTGGTTGTGTTGGTGTGGTTGTGTGTGGTTGTGTGTGTGGTTGGTTGTGGTTGTGTGTGGTTGTGTGTGTGTGTGACTGGTTGTGTGTGGTTGTGTGTGTGGTTGTGTGTGGTTGTGTGTGTGTTTTTGTGTGTGTATGGTTGTGTGTGTGGTTGTGTGTGTGGTTGTGGTTGTGTGTCTGGTTGTGTGTGTGAGTGCAGTTGTGGATGCAGGTGCGGTTGTGGGTGCAGTTGTGAGTCTGTGTGTGGATGTGTGTGCTTGTGTGTGTATGGTTGTGTGTGTTGTGTGTGTGTGGTTGTGTGTGGTTGTGTGTGTGTGTGGTTGTGTATGTGTGTGCGTGTGTGTGTGTGCTTGTGTGTGTGGTTGTTTGTGTGTGTGGTTCTGTGTGTGGTTGTGTGTGGGTGCAGTTGTGGGTGTGTGTGTGGTTGTGGGTGTGGGTGTGTGTGTTGGTGTGTGGTTGTGTGTATCATTGTGTGTGTGGTTGTATGTGTGTGGTAGTGTGTGTGTGTGGTTGTATGTGTAGTTGTATATATGGTTGTGTGTGGTTGCGTGTGTGTGGTTGTATATGTGGTTGTGAGTGTGGTTGTGTGTGTGTGGTTGTGTATGTGTGGTTGTGTGTGTCTGGTTGTGTGTGTCTGGTTGTGTGTGTTTTTGTGTGTGTATGGTTGTGTGTGTGATTGTGTGTGTGGTTGTGTGTGTGAGTGCAGTTGTGGATGCAGGTGTGGTTGTGGGTGCAGTTGTGAGTGTGTGTGTGGATGTGTGGTTGTGTGTGCTTGTATGTGTATGGTTGTGTGTGTTGTGTGTGTGTGTGTGGTTGTGTGTGGTTGTGTGTGTGTGTGGTTGTGTATGTGTGTGCTTGTGTGTGTGGTTGTTTGTGTGTGTGGTTGTGTGTGTGGTTGTGTGTGGGTGTGGTTATGGGTGTGTGTGTGGTTGTGGGTGTGGGTGTGGGTGTTGGTGTGTGGTTGTGTGTGTCATTGTGTGTGTGGTTGTGTGTGTATGTGGTTGTGTGTGTGGTTATATGTGTGGTTGTGTATGTGGTTGTGTGTGGTTGCGTGTGTGTGGTTGCGTGTGTGTGGTTGCGTGTGTGTGTGGTTGTGTGTGTGGGTGAGTGTGGTTGAGGGTGCAATTGTGGGTGCGGTTGTGGGTGTGTGGGTGGATGTGTAGATGGGTGTGTGGGGGGATGTGTGGTTGTGTGTGTGGTTGTGTGTGTGGTTGGGTGTATGGTTGTGGTTGTGTGTGTGCTTGTGTGTATGGTTGTGTATGGTTGTGTGTGTGGTTGTGGGTGTGGTTGTTTGTGTGTGGTTGTGTGTGTGGTTGTGTTGGTGTGGTTGTGTGTGTGTGGTTGGTTGTGTGGTTGTGTGTGGTTGTGTGTGTATGTGGTTGTGGGTATGGTTGGGTGTGATTGTGCTTTTAGGTTGTGTGTGTGGTTGTGTGTGTGGTTGTATGTGTGGTTGTGGTTGTATATGTGGTTGTGTGTGTGGTTGTTGTGTGTGGTTGTGTGAGTGGTTGTGTGTGTGGTTGTGTGTGTGGTTGTGTGTGTGGTTGTGTGTGTGGTTGTGTGTGTGGTTTGTGTGTGTGGGTTTGAGTGCGGTGTGTGGTTCTGTGTGTGGTTGTGGTTGTGTGTGGGTGCGCTTGTGGGTGTGTGTGTGTGGGTGCGCTTGTGGGTGTGTGTGTGGTTGTGGGTGTGTGTGTTGGTGTATGGTTGTGTGTGTCATTGTGTGTGTGGTTGTGTGTGTGTGGTAGTGTGTGTGTGTGGTTGTATGTGTGGTTGTGTATATGGTTGTGTGTGGTTGCGTGTGTGTGGTTGCGTGTGTGTGGTTGTGGTTGTATGTGTGGTTGTGTGTGTGGTTGTGTGTGTGTGTGGTTGTGTGTGTGTGGTTGTGTGTGTCTGGTTGTGTGTGTTTTTGTGTGTGTATGGTTGTGTGTGTGAGTGCAGTTGTGGATGCAGGTGTGGTTGTGGGTGCAGTTGTGAGTGTGTGTGTGGATGTGTGGTTGTGTGTGCTTGTGTATGTATGGTTGTGTGTGTGTGGTTGTGTGTGGTTGTGTGTGTGTGTAGTTGTGTATGTGTGTGCTTGTGTGTGTGGTTGTTTGTGTGTGTGGTTGTGTGTGTGGTTGTGGTTGTGTGTGGTTGCGTGTGTGTGGTTGCATGTGTGTGGTTGTGTGTGTGTGGTTGTGTGTATGGGTGTGTGTGTGGTTGAGGGTGCAATTGTGGGTGTGGTTGTGGGTGTGTGGGTGGATGTGTAGATGGGTGTGTGGGTGGTTGTGTGTGTGTGGTGTATGTGTGGTTGTGTGTGTGTGTGGGTGGTTGTGTGGGTGTTGTGTGTGTGGTTGTGTGTGTGAGTGTGGTTGAGGGAGTGATTGTGGGGGTGTGGGTGGATGTGTGGTTGGGTGTGTGGATGGATGTGTGGTTGTGTGTGTGTTGTGTGTGGTTGTGTGTGCTGTTGTGTGTGTGGTTGTGTGTGTGGTTGTGTGTGTGTGGTTGTGTGTGGTTGTGTATGTGTGGTCATGTGTGTGTTTGTGTGTTTGGTTGTGTGATTGTGTTTGTGTGGTTGAGTGTATGGTTGTGGTTGTGTGTGGTTGTGTTTGTGTGTGTGGTTGTGGGTGTGTGTGTGGTTGTGGGTGTGGTTGTGGGTGTGGTTGTGTGTGTGTGTTTGTGGGTGTGGTTGTGTGTTTGTGGTTGTGTGTGTGGTTGTGTGTGTGGTTGTTTGTGTGGTTGTGTGTGTGGTTGTGTGTGGTTGTGTGTGGTTGTGTGTGTGTGGTTGTGTGTGTAGTGTGTGTGTGGTTGTATGTGGTGTTGTGTGTGTGTGGTTGTAGTTATGGATGCAGGTGCGGTTGTGGGTGCGGTTGTGAGTGTGTGTGTGGATGTGTGCTTGTGTGTGCTTGTGTGTGTGTGGTTGTGTGTGTTGTGTGTGTGTTGTATGTGTGTGTGTTTATGGTTGTGTGTGTGAGTGCAGTTGTGGATGCAGGTGCGGCTGTGGGTGCAGTTGTGAGTGTGTGTGTGGATGTGTGCTTGTGTGTGCTTATGTGTGTATGGTTGTGTGTGTATGGTTGTGTGTGTGTGGTTGTGTGTGGTTGTGTGTGTGTGGTTGTGTCTATGGTTGTGTGTGGTTGTGTGTGTGTGTGTTGTTGTGTGTGTGGTTGTGTGTGTGGTTGTGTGTGTGTGTGTGGTTGTATGTGTGGTTATGGTTGTGTGTGGGTGCGGTTGGGGGTACGGGTGTGGTTGTGGGTGTGTTTGAGTATGTGGGTGTATAGTTGTGTGTATGTTGTTGTGTGTGTGTAGTTGTGTGTGGTTGTGTGTGTGTGTGGTTGTGTATGTGTGTGCTTGTGTGTGTGGTTGTTTGTGTGTGTGGTTGTGTGTGTGGTTGTGGTTGTGTGTGGGTGCAGTTGTGGGTGTGTGTGTGGTTGTGGGTGTGTGTGTGTATGTGGTTGTGTGTGGTTGCGTGTGTGTGGTTGCGTGTGTGTGGTTGTGTGAGTGTGGTTGTGTGTGTGGGTGTGAGTGTGGTTGAAGGTGCAATTGTGGGTGCGGTTGTGGGTGTGTGGGTGGATGTGTGGTTGTGTGTGTGTGGTGTGTGTGTGGTTGTGTGTGTGTGTGGGTGGTTGTGTGGGTGTTGTGTGTGTGGTTGTATGTGTGAGTGTGGTTGAGGGTGTGATTGTGGGTGTGTGGGTGGATGTGTGGTTGGGTGTGTGGATGGATGTGTGGTTGTGTGTGTGTTGTTGTGTGTGGTTGTGTGTGCTGTTGTGTGTGTGTGTGGTTGTGTGTGTGGTTGTGTGTGTGGTTGTGTGTGTGGTTGTGTGTGTGTGGTCATGTGTGTGGTTGTGTGTTTGGTTGTGTGTGTGGTTGTGTGGATGTGTGGTTGTGTGTGTGTGGTTGTGTGTGTGGATGTGTGTTTGTGGAAGTGTGTGTGGTTGTGTGTTGGGTTGTATGTGTGGTTGTGTGTGTGAGATTGTGTGTGTGGTTGAGTGTATGGTTGTGGTTGTGTGTGGTTGTGTTTGTGTGTGTGGGTGTGGGTGTGTATGTGGTTGTGGGTGTGGTTGTGTGTGTTTGTGGGTGTGGTTGTGGTTGTGTGTGTTTGTGGGTGTGGTTGTGCGTGGTTGTGTTTGTGGTTGTGTGTGTGTGGTTGTGTTTGTGGTTGTGTGTATTGTGTGTATGGGTATGTGTGTGTTTGTGGTTGTGTGTGTGGTTGTTTGTGTGGTTGTGTGTGTGGTTGTGTGTTGTGTGTGTGTGGTTGTGTGTGTAGTTGTGTGTGTGGTTGTGTGTGGTGTTGTGTGTGTGTGGGTGCAGTTATGGATGCAGGTGCGGTTGTGGGTGCGGTTGTGAGTTTGTGTGTGGATATGTGCTTGTGTGTGCTTGTGTGTGTGTGGTTATGTGTGTTGTGTGTGTGTGTTGTATGTGTGTGTGTGGTTGTGTGTGTGTGTGGTTGTGTGTGTGTGGTTGTGTGCATGTGTGGTTCTGTGTGTGTGTGGTTGTGTGTGTGTGGTTGTGTGTATGTGGTTGTGTGTGTGTGTGGTTGTATGTGTGGTTGTGTGTGTGGTGGTGTGTGTGTGGTTGTGTGGGTGTTGTTGTGTGTGTGTGGTTGTGTGTGTGGGTGTGAGTGTGGTTGAGTGTATGGTTGTGGTTGTGTGTGGTGGTATGTGTGTATGTGGTTGTGTGTGTAGTTGTGTGTGTGGTTGTGTGTGGTTGTGGGTGTGTGTGTGGTTGTTTGTGTGGTTGTGTGTGTGTGTGTGTGTTTGTGGGTGTGGGTGTGGTTGTGTGTGGTTGTGTGTGTGGTTGTGTGTGTGTGGTTGTGTTTGTGGTTGTGTGTGTTGTGTGTGTGGTTGTGTGTGTGGGTATGTGTGTGTTTGTGGTTGTGTTTGTGGTTGTGTGTGTTGTGTGTGTGGTTGTGTGTATGTGGTTGTGTGTGTGGTTGTGTGTGTGGTTGTGTGTGTGTGGGTATGTGTGTATGGTTGTGTGTGTGGTTGTGTGTGTGTGGTTGTGTGTGTGGCTGTGTGTGTATGGTTGTGTATCTGTGTGGTTGTATGTGTAGTTGTGTGTGGGTGTGGGTATGTGTGTGATTGTGTGTGTGTGGTAATGTGTGTGGGTGTGAGTGCAGTTTAGGGTGTGATTATGGGTGCAGTTGTGGGGGTGTGGTTGTGTATGTGTGTGGTTGTGTGTGTGTGTGGTTGTGTGTGTGGTTGTGTGTGTGGTTGTGTATTTAGTTGTGTATGTGGTTGTGTGTGGTGTGTGTGATTGTGTATGTGTGTGGTTGTGTGTGTGGTTGTGTGTGGTTGTGTGTGTGTAGTTGGGTTTGGTTGTGTGTGTGTGCACGGTTGTGTGATGGTTGTGGTTTTGTGTTTGGTTGTGTGTGTGGTTGTGTGTGTGTGGTTGTGGGTATGGTTGTGTGTGGTTGTGTGTGTGTGTGGGTGTGGTTGTGTGTGCAGTTGTGTGTGGTTGTGTTTGTGTGTGCGGTTGTGTGTATGGTTGTGTGTGTAGTTGTGTGTGGTTGTGTGTGTGGTTGTGTGTGGTTGTGTGTGTGGTTGTGTGGTTGTGTGTGTGTGTGGTTTTGTGTGTGTGGTTGTGTATGTGTGTGGTTGTGTGTGTGGTTGTGTGTGTGTGTGGTTGTGTGTCAGGTTGTGTGTGTGTGGTTTTGTGTGTGTGGTTGTGTGTGTGGTTGTGTATTTAGTTGTGTATGTGGTTGTGTGTGGTGTGTGTGATTTTGTATGTGTGTGGTTGTGTGTGTGGTTGTGTGTGTGGTTGTGTGTGTGGTTGTGTGTGTGTAGTTGGGTTTGGTTGTGTGTGTGTGTGCACGGTTGTGTGATGGTTGTGGTTTTATGTTTGGTTGTGTGTGTGGTTGTGTGTGTGTGGTTGTGGGTATGGTTGTGTGTGGTTGTGTGTGTGTGGGTGTGGTTGTGTGTGCAGTTGTGTGTGGTTGTGTGTGTGTGTGCGGTTGTGTGTGTAGTTGTGTGTGGTTGTGTGTGTGGTTGTGTGTGGTTGGGGTTGTGTGTGTGTGTGGTTGTGTGGGTGTGGTTGTGTACATGGTTGTGTGTGTGGTTCTGGGTATGTGTGTTGTGTCTGTGTTTGTGTGTGCGTGGTTGTATGTGCTTGTGTGTGTGGTTGTATGTATGGTTGTGGTTGTGTGTATGGTTGTTTGTGTTTGTGGGTGTGGTTGTGGGTGTGGTTGTGTGTGTGTGGTTGTGTTGGTGTGGTTGTGTGTGTGGTTGTGTGTGTGGTTGGTTGTGGTTGTGTGGTTGTGTGTGTTTGTGTGTGTGTGTGTGTGGTTGTGGGTGTGGTTGGGTGTGGTTGTGTGAAAGGTTGTGTTTGTGGTTGTGTGTGTGGTTGTGTGTGGTTGTATGTGTGGTTGTTTGTGTGTGGTTGTGGTTCTGAGTGGGTATGGTTGTGGGTGTGTGGTTGTGTGTGTCATTGTGTGTGTGGTTGTGTGCATGTGGTACTGTGTGTGTGGTTCTGTGTGTGTGGTTGTGTGTGTGTGGTTGTGTGTGTGTGTGGTTGTGTGTGTGTGGTTGTGTGTGTGTGGTTGTATGTGTGGTGTGTGTGTGGTGTGTGTGTGTGGTTGTGTGGGTGTTGTGTGTGTGGTTGTGTGTGTGAGTGTGGTTGAGGGTGTGATTGTTGGTGTGTTAATAGATGTGTGGTTGGGTGTGTGGTTGTGTGTGCTGTTGTGTGTGTGTGGTTGTGTGTGTGGTTGTGTGTGTGGTTGTGTGTGTGTGGATGTGTGTGGTTGTGTGTGTGTGGTTGTGTGTGCGGTTGTGTGTTTGGTTGTGTGTGTGGTTGTGTGGATGTGTGGTTGTGTGTGTGTGGTTGTATGTGCATTTGTGTGTGTGATTGTGTGTGTATGGTTGAGTGTATGGTTTTGGTTGTGTGTGGTTGTGTTTGTGTGCGTGTGGTTGTGTGTGTGGTTGTGTGTGGTTGTTGGTGTGTGTGGTTGTGGGTGTGGTTGTGTGTGTGTGTGTGTTTGAGGGTGTGGTTGTGTGTGTTGTGTGTGTGGTTGTGTGTGTGTGTGGTTGTGTGTCGGGTTATGTGTGTGTGGTTGCAGTTATGGATGCAGGTGTGGTTGTGGGTGCGATTGTGAGTGTGTGTGTGGATGTGTGGTTGTGTGTGCTTGTGTGTGTGTGGTTGTGTGTGTTGTGTGTGTGTGTTGTATGTGTGTGTGTGTGGTTGTGTGTGTGGTTATGTGTGTGTGGTTGTGTGTGTGTGGTTGTGTGTGTGGTTGTGTGTGTGTGGTTGTGCATGTGTGGTTGTGTGTGTGGTTGTGTGTGTGGGTGTGGTTGTGTGTGTGGTTGTGTGTGTGTGTTGCCGTGTGTGTGGTTGTGTGTGTGGTTGTGTATATGGTTGTGGTTGTGTATGTGTGGTTGTGTGGGTGGCTGTGTGTGTGGTTGTGTGTGTGGGTGTGAGTGCGGTTGAGGGTGCAGTTGTGGGTGGGGTTGTGGGTGTTTGGGTGGATGTGTGATTGTGCGTGTGTGGTTGTGTGTGTGTGGTTGTGTGTGTGGTTGTGTGTGTGGTTGTGTGTGTGGTTGTGTGTGAGTGGTTGTATATGTGTGGTTGTGTGTGTGTGGTTGTGTGTGTGGGATTGTGGTTGGGTGTGTGTTTGTGTGTGTGTGGTTGTGTATGTGGTTGTGTGTGTGCAGTTGTGTGTGGTTGTGTGTATGTGTGGTTGTGTGTATGGTTGTGGTTGTGTGTGTGCTTGTGTGTGTGCTTGTGTGTGTGGTTATGTGTGGGTGCTTATGGGTGTGGTTGTGTGTGGTTGTGTATGTGGTTGTGTGTGTGTGTGGTTGTGTGTGGGCATGGTTGTGTGTGCAGTTGGGTATGTTTGTGTGTGCAGTTGTGTGTATGGTTGTGTGTGTGGTTGTGTGTGTGGTTGTGTGTGGTTGGGAGTTGTGTGGGTGTGGTTGTGTGGGTGTGGTTGTGTATGTGGTTGTGTGTGTGGTTCTGGGTGTGTTTGTTGTGTGTGTGTTTGTGTGTGTGCAGTTGTGTGTGGTTGTGTGTGTGGTTGTGTGTATGGTTGTGGTTGTGTGTGTGCTTGTGTATATGGTTGTGTGTGGTTGTGTGTGTGGTTGTGGTTGTGTGTGTGTGTGGTTGTGTTGGTGTGGTTGTGTGTGTGGTTGTGTGTGTGTGGTAGGTTGTGGTTGTGTCATTGTGTGTGGTTGTGTGTGTGTATGTGGTTGTGGGTATGGTTGGGTGTGTTTGTGTTTTAGGTTGTGTGTGTGGTTTTGTGTGTGGTTGTGTGTGTGGTTGTGTGTGTGGTTGTGGTTGTATGTGTGGTTGTGTGTGTGGTTGTGTGTATGTGGTTACATGTGTGGTTGTGTGTGTGGTTGTGTGTGGTTGTGTGTGTGTGGTTGTGTGTATGGTTGTGGGTGGTTGTGTGTGTGTATGCGGTTGTGTGTGTGGTTGTGTGTGGTTGTGTGTGTGGTTGTGTGTGTGGTTGTAGTTGTGTGTAGGTGCGGTTGTGGGTACGGGTGTGGTTGCGGGTGTGTTTGTGTGTGTGTGGGGGTGTAGTTTTGTATATGTTGTGTGTGTGTGTGATTGTGTGTGTGTAGTTGTGTGTGTGGTTGTGTGTGTGGTTGTATGCATGTGTGGTTGTGTGTGTGTGGTTGTGTGTGTGCGGTTGTATGTGTGGTTTTATGTTTGGTTGTGTGTGTGGTTGTGTGTGTGTTGTTGTGTGTGTGGTTGTGTGTGTGCTTGTGTGTGTGTGGTTATGTTGGTGTGGTTGTGTGTGGTTGTGTGTGTGGTTGGTTGTGGTTGTGTGTGGTTGTGTGTGTGTGTGTGAGTGGTTGGGTGTGGTTGTGTGGGGTTGTGTGTTTGTGGTTGTGTGTGTGGTTGTGTGTTAGGTTGTGTGTGTGTGGTTGTGTGTGGTTGTATGTGTGGTTGTGTGTGTGGTTGTGTGTGTGTGTGGTTGTGTGTGTGTGGTTGTGTGTGTTTTTGTATATATATGGTTGTGTGTGTGGTTGTGTGTGTGGTTGTAGTTGTGTGTCTGGTTGTGTGTGTGGTTGCAGTTATGGATGCAGGTGTGGTTGTGGGTGCGATTGTGAGTGTGTGTGTGGATGTGTGGTTGTGTGTGCTTGTGTGTGTGTGGTTGTGTGTGTTGTGTGTGTGTGTTGTATGTGTGTGTGTGTGGTTGTGTGTGTGGTTATGTGTGTGTGGTTGTGTGTGTGTGGTTGTGTGTGTGGTTGTGTGTGTGTGGTTGTGCATGTGTGGTTGTGTGTGTGGTTGTGTGTGTGGGTGTGGTTGTGTGTGTGGTTGTGTGTGTGTGTTGCCGTGTGTGTGGTTGTGTGTGTGGTTGTGTATATGGTTGTGGTTGTGTATGTGTGGTTGTGTGGGTGGTTGTGTGTGTGGTTGTGTGTGTGGGTGTGAGTGCGGTTGAGGGTGCAGTTGTGGGTGGGGTTGTGGGTGTTTGGGTGGATGTGTGATTGTGCGTGTGTGGTTGTGTGTGTGTGGTTGTGTGTGTGGTTGTGTGTGTGGTTGTGTGTGTGGTTGTGTGTGAGTGGTTGTATATGTGTGGTTGTGTGTGTGTGGTTGTGTGTGTGGGATTGTGGTTGGGTGTGTGTTTGTGTGTGTGTGGTTGTGTATGTGGTTGTGTGTGTGCAGTTGTGTGTGGTTGTGTGTATGTGTGGTTGTGTGTATGGTTGTGGTTGTGTGTGTGCTTGTGTGTGTGCTTGTGTGTGTGGTTATGTGTGGGTGCTTATGGGTGTGGTTGTGTGTGGTTGTGTATGTGGTTGTGTGTGTGTGTGGTTGTGTGTGGGCATGGTTGTGTGTGCAGTTGGGTATGTTTGTGTGTGCAGTTGTGTGTATGGTTGTGTGTGTGGTTGTGTGTGTGGTTGTGTGTGGTTGGGAGTTGTGTGGGTGTGGTTGTGTGGGTGTGGTTGTGTATGTGGTTGTGTGTGTGGTTCTGGGTGTGTTTGTTGTGTGTGTGTTTGTGTGTGTGCAGTTGTGTGTGGTTGTGTGTGTGGTTGTGTGTATGGTTGTGGTTGTGTGTGTGCTTGTGTATATGGTTGTGTGTGGTTGTGTGTGTGGTTGTGGTTGTGTGTGTGTGTGGTTGTGTTGGTGTGGTTGTGTGTGTGGTTGTGTGTGTGTGGTAGGTTGTGGTTGTGTCATTGTGTGTGGTTGTGTGTGTGTATGTGGTTGTGGGTATGGTTGGGTGTGTTTGTGTTTTAGGTTGT